>NW_027501392.1:0-59150 GCF_021521415.1 Bidens hawaiensis | reverse complement strand
GTTCCATAACTGAGTACCAGGTCGTTTGACAGGCGCGACCCACTTCTTTTCCTTCTTCTCTTCCACAGCCATCTCATCTGTCAAGTCCTCGTAAACCATTTCCGCGAGCCCCACAGCAGAATCAAAAGTACCTGGTCTACCAGCTTTGACCAAGACACGAACATTCTGTGGCAGTCCCCTGAGGTAGCATTTGATCCGCTTGTCCTCGGTGTTCACCATGTCTGGCAGAAACCTTGACAGATGGTTGAATTCAACGAGGTATTCTCGGTGCGTCATCTTACTCGCCTTCAGACTCAAGAACTTCATCTCAACCTTTTCTATCTCTGCATCAGCACAGAATCGTTTCATTACTAACTCCTTCAGATCGTCCCATCTTAAGGCCTTGATCTCTTCTCGACTCTTACTTTGCTCAACTGTCTCCCACCAGTACATCGCCTCCTCACCGAATGATTGGGTAGCATACCCCAAAGCTTGGTCGGGACGATATTCGCTAATTCGGATAATTTTGTCCATCACGGTTATCCATTGGAGAGTAGCGATTGCGTCTTCCAAGCCGGTTAGCTCCGGTGGACCACAGCCTTTGAAAGACTTATAGTTGCACCCACCTCGGCCCCTTTTCTTGTCATCAACCTTCTGATTTCACCACGCTTGATTCTTCCCCTTCCCCTTCACCATTTTTCTTACCATCTCCTTCCGCCCTTTCAGCGGTTCTTTCACGGCCTCCAGCAGACCCTTCAGCATTCCAGTTCTTCGTAGCAGCTGCTATCGCTTGAGCAATGGCAGCTTGAACAGCAGGGTCAAGTTGATACCCTTCGTTGTTACTCGGATTTCCACCGGCTGCACTTCCTTCGCCTTCATTGTTAGTAGCAGCCTCTACTAACGGCTCTCGGGCAACACGTGGCCTACCACGACGTCCTGTACGCCCTCCTTTTCCAGCAGCTTTCTTAGCTCTAGCCATTCGTATTCTATAAGGAAACACAAACATCATCACTTAAGGAACCATTTAGTACAAGGATAGTAAGGCAAACAGGTAATAACAGTGGCCAGCTGTGATTAGCTGATCATGTTACTTTCCGTGTCCTATACACTTCCTCTTATGAGTCTATTTGTGCCAATTCTATTTCTAACAGTTAGACAATCAAACAGTTCATATCATCACATACACTATCCCTAGCAATTAAGCTAGCATTCATACATTCTTTATTTAGCTACTACGCAAACATTTATTCATTATTCTACTTTACATGTGAATTAATCACATACTTTACCTTTACTTAGCTTGCTTGAGTGACACATTGGCATTCTCGTACTGGCATCTTCTTTCTTTTCTTACTTTAATCTCATTCTCTGTTCGAGTCTAAGCATGTAGGATGCTTAAATCTCTCGAACTTTGCTCTGATACCAACTTGTAAGGCCCCGTTACAGGTAGCCCTACTTTGTACGTTGGATTTACTCTTAAACGCAGTTCTAAATATCAGAGTTAATAAAAACTTACGCGGAATAATAAAACTTCAACCATAACATTTTACATAACCATCAAATCATGTCTTATAACACATTCGTAGTCAATTAAAACAAAACATAGTCTTTAAAACATCACAACATTTCTCCGAGATGCCAGTATCTTCGATTCCATGCCATGTGTCTTCAGTCACGCGAGCTGCCTCAACCTATTTTCCTGCGTGCATACTAAAAGTCAGCTACGCTGAGTGAGTTCTATTTAATCACATAACTTACTTTTCATACACATATACGTGCCCGAAGGTACGCATTACATACATATCATGTTCAGCATTCGTCCATACACATTCATATCTAACCATACATTATAAAGGGCGTTTCACCCTACTTACCTCGGATATTATTAGGGTCCGGTAGCCTCCATTCTCGGATATTATTAGGGTCTGGTCACCCTTCATCCTCAGATATTATTAGGGTCCGGTACCCTTTATCCTCGGATATTATTAGGGTCCGGTACCCTTCATCCTCGGATATTATTAGGGTCCGGTACCCTTCATCCTCGGATATTATTAGGGTCCGGTATCCTTTCTTCCATAGCTTCATACTATACATGTTCTTAAATACTTTTTCCTGACAATACGTGCAATCTCCGAAGAGCGTTCACGTACCATTCACATATCATACGTACATTATGCATACATCATATATATTCGTACATGCATCTTATCTTACATCATACATGACAATCACATCTTTAACTACCACCTGACGGTACATGCAATATCCGAAGATCGTTCACGCACCGTCAAGCAATCATCATACATAAATCATACAAGGCATACACTTACCACTTAAGGTAAGTGTATTAACTATCACATCGAGTATGCACACAGCCCCGAAAACATAACAAGGAAGTGGGGCTAGACACTCACCTCAATGCGGTTGCGTTAACCGTTTACGGTTATTCCCTTCTTGAGCTGTGCACGACTAACTGTATAATAATTATACGTTTCAGTAAACTATCACTACACATATCGCCTTTCTAGTTTAATTATTACCCTCAACGAACGGGGGGTTCTAGGGGCGGCAGCCCCTAGCGGGATCCAAGGGGCAGTGCCCCTGGCTGGGGTTTAAACTGCCAGGTCAGCTTGGAAAAATTTTATTTTCATTAAATCATTCTTTTTTTTTCCTAAGTCCAGGGACTGTTCTGTCATTTATTAAACTTCTAATTCGTTATTCAGTCCTTAACGAATGGGAGTTCCTAGAGAATTAACTATTATAACGAATCCGGCTTGTAACGAATCAAACATTATAGCGAACTGGTCCTTATGACGAATTGGACCCTTTCACGAACTGGTCCTTATGACGAATTGAACCCTTTCACGAACTGGTCCATATAGCGAATTGGACCTTAACGAACTGATCCTTATACGAACTGATTATAGCGAATCAAAGGTTATTCGTTACCCCTTTCCCCTAACGAATCAGAGACGAACTAAGGCTAGTTCGTCGTGTTCCCTTATGCAAATTAACTAACGAATCACCCTTCAATTCGTTAAGTTCTCATAGTGAACTAGGGTTAGGTCAGGGAATGTCAGAACATTCCCTGACATTCCTTATCCTCGTACCACTATTATGGCGCCGCCTTTGCCGGAAAGCCGCCGGAAAACCGCGAACACGTCGGAAAAGTTTTTCACCGTTTTTCGTCCCGTTCGATCCAGACCTGAGCTAGGGTGACCCCTAAGCTCATCATAGGTTCGGTTTATACCCGATTCCACCCGGATCTCGTGACTTAAACGGTTTAACAGTGTCAGCTCGTCGTTTCGTGACCATAACTAACGGATTTAAGCTCATACAACAAAATACTATCATACCTTGAGTCGTGATCCGTTTCTTCTTCTATATATCGGCTAGAGTGAGAGAGAGCTTAAGTGTGTGTTTTGGTGGTGTAAGGGATATGTGTAAATGAAGGATTAAATGGGTATTAAGGGTTTATATATTTATGGATCATGGGCTTAAGCCCATGGTCTTTCCTTCTTTCTTTTCATAACCCAAGTCCATAACCCGTATCCATTCACCCAACACTAGCCCAACTCTTATTCTATTCATCTAAATCGATAACGACCCATTATAAAATAAATGAAATTTATTTTATTAATATAACCAAAAGTAGGATGTTACGGTTAGTTTAAATAATTAAGATGAATAAATATATTATTTAGGCAGGACTTAGATTAGGGTTAATTGTCTGAGTCGTTCTCACGTGTCTTTGTGTTCGACATCCGGACTTCCATTAGAATGCGATGTTACGCGACCGGTACACTTGCCGTTTGTGTGAAGTTTAGTTAGGATTGTTTGGTTTTATAAATTTAAAACTTAGTGTTGAATTGAGAGAATTAGTTATTAATATTTATATATAGCTTTTCGCACATCACTCTTTAAAGTTTTCATAGGACGACACCATAAGGGAAACCTTTATTTTATATTAAAAATTTCATAAAGTGGCACAAACTGTAGCACTAGCTAAGAAATATTTTATTATTATTACTAAGCTTTTTCAAAAGTTATTATTATAAAATCATCGCATTCTTTTTCGATTTTCATAAACTTAAGAGAATTTTATAAAGAGTATTTTCCCCTTCCCGTTCCTCTTCGTCAAAGCTAACAAATTCAGTTGAGAAATCATGGCACCACCCTCACCATAACCTTTATACCTCAAATCTACCATCGAGAAGACATGTATTGCAAGTTTCGTCTTGTTTTATTTTATTTATTATTATTATTTTCTTTTCTTTTTTGTATATATTTTTATATGTATTATTCTATTTGAATATAACCAAAGCAATTTTACATATCAAATCCTTTCGAGGATTATTTATGAAGTTTATAACTAAGTTTGGCTATTTGTGATTGCTAAGCCACTTTCGTTGTCATTCATGGTTGCATTGCTGAACTTGTTTACCATTATCTCAATCTCGCGTTTTATGACCGATTTCTCATAAAGGTAACCGTTTAGTGGAAGTTGGAATTTCAAATATATTTAGGTACATGTTGAATTTATTTTACTTTTACAAGAATTGTTTTGATTATTTGTTTAGTTATCTTTTCGTCCAATGTTTCACCAAATTATTTTCTTGATGTCTAATCAATCTAAGACCAATGTTTTACTTTGATTTCAATGTTTCAAGTATATACTTGGTTAATCTTGATGTTATTCAAAATTAATGTTTTATGGGAAATTTCATTCGTTAACCGAAGTTTCAAATTGATGTTTTACGTTGTTTTGACTCCAAGAACTCAAACTATTGTGATATTTCGATATTAAAGTTTCATTTATCTATTTTATGCCAATGCGTTTTCGATTTAAGTGTTGATATTTTGTTAGCTCAAAGCTACATTTAATTGTCATACTATGCTCGACTCCATTATTTACAATTAAATACTGTGATGGTCATGACTTCGATGTTTTATTGATAACCTAAATTTTCCTGATTTCCGTGTTATTATTTCAAGAATCAAAATTTTTATTCATCGGTTTTATTATTCTTGAACCTCATGTTTACATCTATAGCGGTATTACTAACTTCGAAAGTTTCATTCATTTATTTTTGTTATTTTGAACTCTAATAGCTCATTTATCAAATCTGTGATTTTGAATTATAAAGTTTTTGTACATAAAAAAGTTATCTTTTATTAATGTCTTGCAAAACCACACAAATTACGGGTGCATACGTAATTATCAAAGTTCTCGCATGGAAATTATAGTAGGGGCAGTCGTGTGCAATAACTCGAAACTTGGAATGATTTTGGAAAAACGGGACAAATGTAATATGATAAGGGCATGGTGGATACGCCGTTGGTACATTCTATATATAAGTGTCCTTGTCATATTTCTCATTGGTGGCGGTCTTTCGGTCCATTCAAATATCGGCGTTATTATTTTTTTTTACTTAAATATGCATATATAAAAATGTTTAAACTTTTAACAACTACATGTATTAATTGTTTTCTTTTAAAATTTATTTTTATTTTAATTTCGGGACAAAATTTCTAAAGTTGTGAATTCTGTAACACTCGTTAATTTTCAAACTCGAAAACCCGGGTCCCATTTAAATTTTTAGTTTTGTTCTATTTAAATTTATATATATTTATAATATTATAAATTAATCTTAATTTTCGTTTCATGTATTTTATGTGATCATTTCTATGTTAATATACTTTTTACCACCCTTGTAGTATTGCATACTCATTTAAAACATTCATAATCAAGATAATTTATTCATGAACTTTTCCCATGCAAATCACTAAAATAAATCTTGGATTATTATTATTACCATCTTTTTCATATGCTATTTTTTAATTAACTAATAAAAATAAAGCAACAAATGTTTTAATTAAATAAAATTTATTAAAAGAGTTAAACACTTTGAAAACCTTTTAAACCATTTTAATTTTTGTTTTTAATTATATTAAATATTATTAAATTTCATAAATTCCATAAGACATAACAACTCCATATATTCACTGTAAAAGGAGGACAAATCATTCATTATTTTCACACCTCAATCCACTATTTTCTTAAGATCGAAAGCACTAACAAGTAAGTTTTATGATTCCATGCATTTTATAGTTTTTGTTTTGATTTAATGTTGAATGTTCATAATTTATTCTTCATGGTCATGATACTTTTATAATAAAAATATTATATTTTGGTTATAAGAAATCACAATGATCATGGATATCCAAGATAGACACTTTGATTTTCTAAATATTATGTCAAAACTAGTTATTTTGCAAGAACAAATATAAATATTATCTAGATATTATTATCCGTTGATCATAATAAACTTATAAACATTTTTATTTTAAATAAGATGATATATACAAAATGGTTTTAATTAAAGATTTCTTATAATAGAACTAGTATACTTGATTTCTCTAAATAACTAATTATTGTTAATTTTATTTCAACATAAACTAATATCTATAATTTCTTTAAAATAATTCATGCAAAACATTTAAGTTAATTAATTAGTAAATTAATTAATTATGTTACTAGAATAAAAATAACACGTTTAATCATAAATTATTATTAATATTGCTATTTAATCTTATATTATAAGTTATAATTATTCATCTACAAATCATTTCTTCAACTAATAAATATCAAATGATTTATATAAATTTTAATTCATTTTTGTTAGCCTCATTTTAAATAAAAAAATCTCCAAGTCCCCATTTGCCATAAGTTATATAACTTTATAATTCCGGGTAGCTAGTCCTTGATTTTGTATCTTCGTTATTGTTTATAGTTTCTTGAGATTCGATTGCTTCGTTTGTTAACTCGCTTTCGGTAATTATTCAAGTTCTCTCTAATATCAAAGGTGAGTTTCTCACACCCCCTTTTAACCATTTTTAACTATTTTGGGGGTAGCATATATATCCTATCAACATTTCAATTTCGTTTATTCATTATTTACAAACTACAATTCGTTACATGGACTTGTGTGTTTATTTGCTTACTTGCTCAAAGATTACGTGCTCATGGTTTTCACATAAAGTATGATCATACGCTCCCCTATGCACTCAGGACCTCGATGTTATAAGTGGAATAGGGACCCTCGATCCGATTACATTGGTTGTTACCAATTGGAAAACACATTACTTGTGTTTATCCGAATACGTTGGTTGTTACCAACTGGAAAGGACCTTACTTTCTCATTTACACTTGTTCATGGAATTTTAGATTTTTATGTACTTATCACTACAAGAAAATGATCCTATTGCAACCCTGGTAAAAAGTTGCATTAGGCCTTGAAAAAGTTGCATTAAGCCTAATGCAACCTTTTATCAAGGGCTGCATTAGGTGAAATTGCAATAGACATAGTGCAACCTTTTTGTTAGATAATGCAACCTTTTTTGAAAGAGTTGCATTTACTATTCAAAATGCAACATTTCTAAGACGCAGCCTTTTTAGGACGCTAATGCAACTATTTTACATTTAAATGCAACTTTTGTAACACAAAGTTGCAACCTTTACGTCTTCAAATGCAACCTTTGTTACATTCTAATGCAACCCTTTTTTACATTAAATGCAACACTTTTTAAGATTTTAGCTATAGCAAACGCAACCATTTTTACAAGCAAATGCAACTTTGTAGCTCATTACTTAAGGTACTAAAACTTCTATTAATATGCAATAGTATCTCAATTACACCAACATAATAACAACATAAATATAATAGATGTCCGTACACCCTACACGTCTCTAAGATCCTAAACTACTCTAGTAGGTAGCTTTTCTATAATAGTCTACATCGTAGCTCAAAGTTTGCTCGTTGGCTGTCAAAATCTTTCGTTCTAGCTCACCTTTTTTCCTTTGATGGTCTTCCATTTCTTTACGCCTTTCGAATTATTTGTGCATTTACAACTTCAAGGCTCGCTTTGCATGATTCCATAAAAGCCTGAATCATGCATGACTCGATTTTAGTAACACCTTTTCCATATAGCGGAAGTTAGCCCTCATGCTCCATGTTCATGGAAATCAATCAAAGCACTTCCATATTCTGAAGATGTAGTTCATTTGTTCCTTCAAAACAGGGTAAGAAAATTTTGTAAAAATACAACAAACAATAAACCAACAAAACTATTTACTTGTTGGAAAATATACCAGTAACAATTTAATAATGGTGTTCAATCAAGCTAAACATTTAACAAAATGATGAAAAGAGTTATTCAGATTATAATTCACATTGATCAAATATAAAATGTAGTATTGAATTTTGGAAGGAACGAACAGTGGGTCATGGGTAAAGGAATAAAAAGAGTGTTATTGTTGATGAGACAAGGTAAATATAATACCATACAATCCAAAAGGTTTAAGTTAAAGTAGACATTTTTACCTATTTTCTACAAGTACTACGGTTAGAAAGAACTTACAATTTTCCTTGCAGTGCCATCATATGTGTCAAGATATGTCCTTTTACATGTACGTTCGAATATTTTGGTTAACCAGGTAATTCCTTGTTTGGGTCTTCATTTTTCTGTTTCATGATGACATACGTTAGTAAACATATCAGCATTATAAACAATAGAAAACAGAAATCTATGAGCAAAATCAAGACAAATTATCATGTCATCACGGATTTTGTGTACTTTTTCAAGCCAAGAACAAATGCATAGATAATTCTCGGTTCTCGACACATTGTATAGACCCGTACATAATCTTTAAATACTACAAAATTTTGACCCGTTGATAAATTAATTTTGAATATCATGCTGTATGTATCGGTTCGGTACCGGTATTAATTTTTGTACCAGGATTTTGAAAAAAAAAAACCCTCATCCCTATTTGCACATACAAGATACTTCATACAAAATTCTGAAAACGAAAAACTAGAACAAACTTACAAATTTCTTTGAAGTGTCATCATATGCATCAACATATGCACGTCGTTCGGTCCTATTACGTGCTCATTCAAATAATTTAGTTAAACTAGGTAATTCCTTGTTTGAGTCTTCATTTCTCTGTATTCTTTATAACATACATTAGTTAAAAAATCAACACGTTGGATGGTAGAATACACAAATAACAAGCGAAATAAAGACATATTACCATCTTGTCATGAATTCTAGCAAAACCTTGTGAGCTGGCTGTGTGCGTATTTTTTTGAGACGTGCATATTTCCTTAGCCCGGAAACAATGCTTCTAGATACACATTAACATAAACGACTCAGTTTATAGAGAACTCTGAATAGAAAATACTAGTAATAGATAAGTTGTCTAGAAAATTACCGCCACATCTTTATCACTCCATGGCTTTCTCCTTCAATGCAAAACAAACAATAATTGGACTTCATATTATTAGTATCGCTTTAGTATCGCTTTACTTTTTGATGAAAATCAGTACTATCTTTTGACTTACAGCACAAAGAGAAAACATACCATGACATTGAATTTAGCCTCATTTTGGAAGTTCTTAATATCATTCTGATTGTTCTTTAAAAGATCGTGGAAACACTCAACATAATATTGGCAGCTAAGAATGAGAAACAAATAACACAAATTCAATCATATTTTCAGTACAAATAGCATTACACATCAAACTCGATTACAAAATGTTTGATACTGCAAAATATTTGTTTTCTTAAGAAAGCATAGACAAAGCTTACTCTATATTGACTACTGTTTCCGTTTTGTCACCAAAGAGAACCCAAACTTGATTCCTATGAGCAAGTTTGTCGCTGCATTTAAATACCTAATTAATTAAAAATAATACAAAACTATGTTAAATGCCATTTTTAACCTTCTCATATTTTTATAACTTCTAACATATAACAATAGCTATAATCTATAAATCAATAATAAGAACGAAAAGATAATGTAACAAAGGAGGCTAGTGGAATTAACATTACAAACATACTTCAGCCAGACTATGCCCAACAGCATACAGCATACTGCAATGAGCTTCATTCAAATTCTTTGATTATATAGCTTAAGAATCCAAGTAGAAAAAGGATAGTGTCATGATGCTATTTACCTAATAAGTTATAACCATCCCTTGTAAGCCGTAGGAACAAACAATTAACATGGAAACCATTTTAGAGCAATCCATCAGATCTTTCACATTAAAGATGAAATAAGTTAAAAATAAAATAAAAATAAAGCATAGAGATAGTTAACGGTTTTTAAGATATTACATAATGAATGATAATCTAAACCGGTTTGTCTTCTGCAAGTGATAGCAAAACACCGGATGTTATTCATGCAAAAAAGTTTGATCCAGATCTGGCATGGTCGCTTTCTGCAAGAATCTGACCAGCATCACTTATATAGCATGTATATGTAGGCTATGCATCGAGTCAGGCTCAGGAAAACGAAAAAAAAAAAAAAAGACCCGTTTAGTTGAAATTAGTGCCCAGATTGCCCTTATGCATATAACATGTTTAATTTTTTACTAAATTTCCTTTTCACTAATCTGCAATAACTCAACCAAATTAACAATGAGAACCATCAACTTAAGTCTAGCAATATAATGAAGTATGTGATTAAGGTCGGGTATTTTTAACTCACAGATCGATCATAACACACATTTACTTAGAACTAAAATTAAACAATATGTCTCGTCCATTCAGATGCAAATCAATATCATACTGACGGTATTATCAAACAAAACTAAAACAAATGTTCATCTCAAATTGAAAAGACAAATATATAAAAAGAAAAACATAAACCAATTCGTTCCATCGTTGCACATAAACACACAATCACACATCATTGATCAGTTCAACATAACTCTTTTCGTTTTACTGGAAAATAGGTCGATGTTGTGGTTTGAGGGCAATAGAGACTTGAGAGGGTAAACCAAAACTTTTAATTATAAGTGCCCGCTAATATCTTAAAATTAAGTACCACCAAATTCATTAATTATTTTTACTCTAACCGTTCATGCTAAAAAAATAAAAAAAAATAGGCCTGGTTATAGAAATTATAACTAAGTGGATAATAATATACATACTTAAAGTTTATATTTTATTTATAATAATAATTTCCTTTGCGTTGTATTTTAGTATTGTGATAATATCTAGGGTCAGATTAATATAATATAATGAAATGGTTAAGTGAATGAAATGGACGATGTTATGAAATAATTATTACTATTTTATTAAGATGTTTAGTTATGATGTGAAAATGCAATGATTTTTAAATAGTGTTGTTTTGTTTGACATAATAAGACGAAATAAAATATAAACAGTAGCGACGGTGATGGAGGTGGTGTAGATCAACACAAATTGTTGCTTGTAATGTAATGGTTAGGTTGTTTGCTATTTATTGAAATGTCACATGCTCGAATTTTTGAATAACTGGTTTTATTGTTTTCTTTATTTTTTTTATTTTAGTTTTCTTGTTGCTATAAATACTATATTATGGGTTTTATTTTTCCTTGACTATTATATATACAATATTAAATAACCAATTTTTACAACTTTAATCTTTATGTGTCAACAAGTGTCAACATTATAGAATTACCTAGTAAGCTATCAATGTAAACGGACCGAACGCTCAACAAGCTGTTTGTGAATTGTTTGAAAATGAAGTGCATTTGTGTTTGTTTAACAAAAGAACGAACATGATAGCATTTAGAAATCGGATTTGCAATTTGCATAATTATTTTAAACAATGCAACCATTTTAACAAAAAAAAATTCTAACTTTCCGTAGATCGCAACTTTTATTATTAAGAGGTTGCAATTTCAATAAAAATTTGCAACTTTTTTTGAAAAGGGTTGCAATTTTAATAAAAATTTGCAGCCTTTTACGAAAAAGGTTGCGCTAGATAGTTTAACGCAACCTTTATATTAAACGAAGTTGCATTAGAGACAAATGCAACACAATTGAAAAAAGTTGCATTTAAAGTGTTGCATTATCAAACTGTGTGAACTCGCCAACTATTCAATTAGTTGACTTTATTTTATATGTATGCTACATGTACACTTATTAGAGGATGAAATGGCGAAGACATTAGAACTTAGGGTATTTTAATAAATGGACAAGTTGTTAAATTGTTCTTGTATTTTCCTTGTATTTCTTGTTACAAATTTGTGTACCTGAAGTTTAAATTAATTAATGATAATATTGTCACTTAATAGCGTCACATGTGTTTTGAGCAATCTGTACGTCACACTCAGGTGTTTCCGCTTTAACCAGGGTGTTACAGCTTGCTTCAACGAGCTTAGCGTCTTGGTGCCACATCTTGTCACTCCTCTTCCTCTTGGGATAAGCAAGTATGATCGGGGTTTGCAAAGGCAAATCCAAGACTCGGTCCAAAGCAGTGCCCCCAAAACTCTTCGTGAGGTTGTTGTTCTTGCTGCATCCTTGTCTAACAACCACGTTAAGGCGGGAACCCTTAAAGGCAGCGAGAAGACTGTTGAGAAAACCGAGGCCGAACCTTCCAAAGAGGTCAAGCCCGAAGCCTCACCCAAACCAAACCGCAACAACAACAACCATTCCAAGAAACGACAGCAAAACTATGCCTTAACCCAACAATACCCACCTCAAACTCAATACCAACAAACCCAAACCCAAAACCTTCAAGCTCCACCCCAAAAGAAACCTTACCACCGACCACACCCGTTTTGCTAATCTTGCCAACGAAACTACCAACTCGGCATCCCTAGCCGACAATGCACCCACTGTGCCCGTTTCGGACACCTATTAGGCGCATTTTTCGAATTCATGTGTACCCAACCAACTCTCACCAAACCACGCCGCACTCCCCACACTTTCAACCAAATCAGTGTTTTAACTCAAGCTCAACCCATTGCTCAAGCTTACCCCACCCCTCGAGCATGTTTCAATTGTGGAGATCCTATTCATTTCCGCAACGCGTGTCCCCGACTCACATATCAAGTCCAAATGGCCGCTCCGCCTGTGTACCCTGCTCAAGCCTATCAAGTTCAGGCCTTTCAACCTGTTTCGCAACTTATGGCCAACCAATTTGTTCAACCGGTTCAAGCCAATCAAGCCTCGACTTCTCAAGCTACACCAGCAATCCCCAATGCTCGCAGGAGGGCATTCCTGATCAATGCAAATCAAGCTCAGCATAACAATGATGTGGTGAACGGTAAGTTCTTGGTTAATAACGTTTATGCATCCATTTTATTCGATACCGGTACCGATATGAGTTTTGTGTCATTTGATTTTGAGACTATGCTCTCGTCTTCTCGTTCTAAACTCGAAGGTACCTTTACGGTTGAAGTTGCGAATGGTAAAACTATCTTGATTGACTCGGTTATTCGTGGTTGTACCCTAAATCTCAGCCACTATGATTTTTCTATTGATCTCATTCCTATGCAACTCGGAAGTTTTGATATCATAGAAGGCATGCATTGGTTAGCTCAACACCATGCTGCAGTCGTTTGCTTTGAGAAGTATATTCGTATCCCACTAGATGACAATCGGATTTTGCGTATTTTCGGCGAAAAGCCATCCAAGGGGCTAAAGTTGATGTCGTGTATCCAAGACAAAAAATACTTACGTAAAAAGTATGCGGCTTTCCTTGCCAACGCTGTGGAAAAGAAACAAAAAAAGAAGATAATAAAAGACATTCCAGTAGTTCGTGGCTTTCCCGAAGTTTTCCCTGACGATATTTCTGGTTTACCTCCTACTCGGGAAGTGGAGTTTCGTATTGACCTTGTGACCGGTGCGAATCCAGTCGCCAAAGATCCTTATCGTCTCGCACCTTCGGAAATGCAAGAGCTAGCGAGTCAACACCAAGAACTCTCTAGCAAAGGTTTCATCCGCCCAAGTTCATCGCCTTGGGGCGCACCTACTCTTTTCGTTAAAAATAAGGATGGTTCCTTTCGAATGTGTATCGATTATCGTGAACTCAATAAACTCACTATTAAGAACCGTTACCCTTTGCCTAGAATTGACGACCTTTTTGATCAACTTCAACGCGCATCTTGTTTTTCAATTCTCGATCTTCATTCGGGTTATCACCAATTGCGCGTTCATGAGGATGACATACCCAAAACCACTTTTCGAACACGTTACGGTCATTATGAATTTATGGTTATGCCTTTCGTCTTAACCAATGCACCTGCGGTGTTTATTAACCTCATGAACCGCGTATGCAAGCCTTATCTTGATAAATTCGTGATCGTATTTATCGACGACATTCTCATTTACTCGAAATCTAAAGTTGAGCATGAAAAGCATTTGCATAATATCCTCATGTTTTGAAGAAAGAACAACTTTTTGCCAAGTTTTCTAAATGTGAATTTGGGTTAAATGAAGTCCAATTCCTTGGCCATATCGTCAACGAAAAAGGTATTCATGTTGATCACGTTAAAATCGAAACCGTTAAAAATTTGAAGACCCCGAATTCACCTACGGAAGTTCGATCCTTTCTTGGTCTCGCTGGTTATTACCTTCGTTTCATTTTGAACTTTTCCAAGATCGGTTTACCTTTCACTACCTTAACCCATAGGGGTAAACCTTATGAATGGGGGGCTAAGCAAGATGAAGCTTTTCAAACCTTGAAGTGTATGCTTTGCGACGCTCATGTCCTCCTTTCCCGAAGGAAACGAGGATTTTGTTGTCTATTATGATGCCTCAAACCAAGGTCTCGGTTGCGTCCTCATGCAACGAGGGAAGGTCATCGCCTATGCGTCACAAAAACTTGAGGTTCATGAAAAGAATTATACAACACACGATTTTGAGCTCGGTGATGTTGTATTCGCGTTGAAAATTTGGAGACACTAATTGTATGGAACGAAATGTGTGGTATTCACCAACCACAATAGTCTCCAACATATTTTTGTCCAAAAAGATTTATACATGTCATTTACTTTACGCTTGAATATTTATTGCATTACGAAATTTGAATCGTGCCTTAATATACTGTATACGCAAAACTTATGAAAACTCACCAACTTAATTGTTGACAAATATATTATTTTCAACGTGCTACAGGTTGAATCGACGGCATGCTAAGGATGAAGATCATTAGTATACCCTAAGTTATTTGAATAAAGAAATTATTTTTTGTTTTGATGAAGTGTTTCTTTTTATTTTTAATTATGAATAATCGTGTACTTGTTACGTTACAAAACGAAATAAATATAATTATTTCCGCTTTAATAGTGTTACGAGCTATGAGTGATCCGTACGTTACACCCGGACGTATTCCGCATAAAGCCGGGGTGTTACAATCATCATCATCCATCATCGCCATCATCCATCACCATTGAAGAAGGAAGATTCATCCACATTTGGTTAGATTGTTCTAGTTTGATAATGTGTTTGTTATCTTCATCTCTTTTAATGTTCATAGCCATGCTCATTATGAGCTAAACTCCATTTACCATCTAATTTCTATGAAGAAGATTTGTTTTACTTGATGATTATGTTGAACATGTGATTTAGTTTGGTAAAGTACATGGTTATTTTGCAATTATCCTTTGATTAATAAATGTTTTATCACTTTAACTCAATACATCAAGGTTGATGACTAATAATCATTCATGATTCATTCATGTTCTTGGAGACTAGAAAAGGTAAAAAGAATACCTTGATAAATTATTCAAGATAAAACATGGATCCTTATATTGTACTTAGAAATGACGAGATATAAGTTATGATCTATTTCTCTAGTTTTGATAATTCTGAAATAACATTGTTAGCACGATTGCTTAGGTTTTCATGCTAGTTAAAGAAATCATATGTTAATGGAATGTGTAATTATAACCTAATTATATCAACCAAGGGGAGGTTGTGTGAATTAACTACAATCACCCGAAGTTGTTAGTGTTTTGGACAAAAATCTGCTAAGGATAATTTATCCAAATCTGTCATGTGAGGTTTAGTGCTAAAATGATAACAACGAATATATGGACGAAATTGAGATGAACACAGCGATATGATTACGAGGGAAAAAGCCCTTAACCAAGATAGTCTTACTTCGGTCAAAACTTATCAAGGTAATCTTTGGTAAAATAACTCCGGTCAAGGATTAATAAGATAATCTTTGGTCGGATTACTTTAGTCAATGATCAACAAGGTAACCTTTGGTCGATGAGTATATGGTTATCGTGGTCTCCGGCAAAAAAACCCCAGACGGTGAAAACTATCACCGTCGAGTTTATTGATTAACAAAAAAGGTATTACAAGTGTTTGTGGAGTTTATGATCGAGATTACAACGAAAGCTAGTGAATAGAGAGAGTGTTTAGTTCTGCTCTAGTGTGTGCGTAAGTACATGTGTGTTT
Organism: Bidens hawaiensis; assembly: GCF_021521415.1. Taxonomy (NCBI): domain Eukaryota; kingdom Viridiplantae; phylum Streptophyta; class Magnoliopsida; order Asterales; family Asteraceae; genus Bidens; species Bidens hawaiensis. Next base: position 42,920 of record NW_027501392.1, on the reverse strand, counting down.
CTAGCTCGATCATACTCAAATATATAAGGAAAAAGTAATTAACAAACTTAACAACTTCGCCCTATAAATCCGCTAGTCTTCCATTCTTCACCACCTCTTTGACCACGTGCTGATAGTCACTCACTAGCGAACAAAGCGGTAGACCAGGTCTAGATACCGTTGTTATTATTAAAACGTCAATCTTCTAGAGAGTTCATCCAGAATCAACTATGTTGAATTAGGATCCTGGATCCGTGCTCCAGCTAAAGGTTGTCTTGTGAGGATAATTGATGCAAGTTCGTCTTACAGTTTATATACCTGTATAACACATCACCATACTAAACGCAATCATTAGTAAACAAACAATACCGAGGATCATCGATCCTTTATATCCTGATGTATATTTCAAGGATAAACTATCCATAAGACAGTCAAGGATAAAGGATCCTCAATATAAAAATCGTGGCCTAACAATTGCCCCCAAAATGGCGGGTGACAGTGGAGCACAACTGTCATTTTGAAATTTGAAATCCTGTGAAAACTGAATGATGGGACGGTTTTGCCAGAAAATTTACCATTTAGCCCCCAAGGTTAATTATAACCGTCTATATATGCCGCCCTATATCTTAGATTATATACACCTTCATCCGACGCATCAGGTATTCTTCTAACCTCTGCATCTTATTTTCTTTAATCATGTCTGCTGCTTCTTCTTCTTCTCCGGCCCCTTCTAAACCTTCTGAACAGTCATCCGGTGGTTCCGAACTAGTCGAAATGGAACCCCAAGGTCTGCTTTCTAACCCATCTTCTGAAATTTGTAAGCTCACGGATCTCGAAGTTGACAGTTTCATACATTATTTCCTCCAGAAACCCTGTTCTGACCCTACGAATCCAGCATTAGATGCGATATTTACTCCAAGGTTTGGATGTGCTTTCCGGCAACTCCCTTTCTTATCGGCTATAAATACCCTTTTCCGCCTTTTACCCAAAGCTTTTTTGATTCTACCGGCATATCATACATACAAGCTATGCCAATGATTTGGAGAGTTCTTATCACTATCGAAAGAATCGTTGAGGAGGAAAAAATCGATTTTGGCCTTTCGGAGTTGTCATATCTGTATACCCTCACTAACTTCGATTCTTCCCGTTTTATTTTCAAATCCAAGCCCCGACAGCCCCATCCGATCTCCAAACCCACGTTAAATGAGTCCGTGTGGAAGAATCAATTTTTCTTCGTTAAACGCGACTCGATACCAGGGGGACTGATCTCCCTTCAACGTGGGTCACGAAGAGTAGGATCCTGGATCCTTAAGAAGTATCAGGATCCTTTATTCTTCAATCTTTATCCTTACACTGTTTTTGATTTCTGTAGTTGAGAACTTCGCTTCGCTAAGCAAATTACCTGGAGCATAAGAAAAAGCGAAACGGTTCTTGGAACTGGATACCGCAGTTAGAACCTTTCAAGCTTGTTTTGTTGAAGGCTTTTGTGATATCCCCTCAAGTTCAAGCATGTCAAGTAAGTTAATAATTTTAAAGTAATTAGAATAAAATAGAATACTTATCTGTTGATTTTTCTTCCACAGGCACCAAGAAATCTGGAAAGTCTGCACTCGAGTTCTCTCTTGACGACATCGACTGCATGGTTACTTCTCCTGCTACCAAGAAGGAGGCTTCAAAGGCTGGTACCAGCTCCGAGTCCAAGACCGCCACTACCAGGGCCAAATCTGCAGCTTCCAAGAGGAAGAGATCCTTTAATCCCGAGACTCACTACGACATTGTCTGTTCCGTAAGTATACCATATTTTCTACTTTGGTGATTTAGGATCCAGTATTGTCCCAATCTTGACATGGAGTTTATTGGTAGGCTGTGGTTGCTATGAGGGATTACTATGAGAAGACTATCCTTCAGATGAGTGAGAAGATGGCAGGGTTAGGGAAGGCTGCGGTTGCTAAGGATAAGGCTATGATCCAACTCAAGAAACAATTGGAGGATCAGATATCCTCAGCTGAAGCCCAACGTCAAGAGGCAGTAGAGCAGGCAACTGATGAAGCCAAAGTGTGGGCTGCTAGGTCAATATTCCAAGCGCGGATCAAGATGGCGACGGAGGCCGGTGATCCCGCATTCGACAAGTCGGCTTGGGATGTTGAGAAATGGAAGGCTGCTCTCGACGACCTTGGTGGTGAGGACGACAAGGAGATGCTTGAGAACACCGAGGCTGGGACCAGTGGCTTTAAGGAGGCGGTTGAAGCTAGCAAGGGGGGAGATGATGTTGCGGTTGTTGATGCAGCTTAAGTGGGCGATGAAGGATATTAAAGACAAGGTCCGAGCCCACTTTTTATTTGGTGTCGATGTTTTTATGAACAATTTCTATGGTCTGTAACAAAAAATAGTTTCTAGGATGAAGGATCTATGATCCTTAAGACAATTGGCGGGGGTGACAAAGGTGGAGGGATCCTCTGTTTGTGGGGATGAAGCCTTTGTTGCCCCTGTTTCTAATTTCCTGCACTTTATGAACTATTAGTAACTCCTACTTAACCCGGATGGATGGTCCATCTTTTCGTATGGTGAAGTCCGGGTTAGGTAATTTTGGATAAGTCCTTGGGGCTTATTCTAGTTAATATATAAATCTTTTGACTATCTATTTGTTTATTTATTTTCAAACACTTGTTAAATATAAGTTTAGCATTATTGATAATTTGGAAAATAATTTTAAGTAAAAGACGTATAGGATAAAAGATCCTTAAGAAAATCTTTTAGGATAAAATATCCTCAAAAATGAACAATAGAAAATCATATCTTTGATAAAAATTTCATAAGAGAATTCTTTCAAAGGGTAAATTCTAGGATAAAGTATCATTAAAACAGGTTAACCAATTATAAAACAATTTTAAAGGAATAGCCTTCTAAACTGATATGTTTAAAATCATTGAAATAAATATAACACAAAGGTTAATTAATAGAGATCATACCAGAAGGTCTAGAAGTTACCAGAAATGTTGAATTCTCAACGATCCTTGAAGAGATAGTTTTAGGATTCAGGATCCTTATGTGTTTGATCTTCGTAGACAACTTAGTGATTCTGTTGCAAATATTTCATAATGTTAACTGGGATCAAGCCCATTAAGCTGGGGACAAGCCCAAATAATAAACTGGGGACAAGCCCAACAAATATTCTGGGGACAAGCCCAATAACAATCTGGGGACAAGCCCAACAAATATTCTGGGGGCAAGCCCAAAAATAATCTGGGGACAAGCCCAACAAATATTCTGGGGGACAAGCCCAAGAAATTAAACTGGTGTTAAACTGGCGTTAAACTGGCGACATGGCCCTTGAGAAGAGGTGAAAACCCCTAAAACCTTAGAATTAATACCGGCGACAAGGCCCTTGGGAAGAGGTGAAAACCCCTAAAACCTTAGGAAATGTTACGTCTACCATATATCGTAGGATCCTCCATATAGCCAAAAGCAACGAAATTGTCAGCCACTAAGCGTGTACTGATCCCGCTACCCCGGACCATACGTTGGATAACGTGCGCTCCAGAAGAGAGTGTAGAAACTCTATTTATAAGAAAGGTGAAAACCTTTAAACCTTAGAGGACATGACCATCGAGAGTCATATCCAAACGTGGGCTAAGCCGAGAGAGATAGGATAGTACCTTGAATGTAAGGGAGAGGTGGCCAACCTCTTAGACATTAAACTTCTTATTGAAATCTGCATTGTTACTTAAAAAACTTGGAAAAAATAAATGTTAAAATACATTATCCTTAGAATAATAAGAATATAAAATGAATAATTAATTAGATAGATATTACCGATTTTAGGATCCTTGATTCTCTAAGGATAATACATCCTCTCAGGATATGGGATCCTGATTAGAAAAAGTACTTCTTGAGGTGGACTGCATTCCATGCTCTCGGTAGTCTATTGCCTTCCATTGTGAGCAAATGATATGCGCCCTTTCCTGCTTCTGACTCAATCTAATAAGGTCCTTCCCATTTGGGCGCTAGTTTCCTATCAGCCGGATTTGTTGTGTTTTGGAAGGCTTTCCTCAATACTAGATCTCCTTCTTGAAATCTTCTGACTCTGATATTTTTGTTGTATGCCCCAGCTACCCTTTGTTGATAAGTTGCCATTCTAATCTTTGCTAGGTCTCTGAGTTCTTCTATAGTATCCAAGTCTTCAAGAAGGATTCATTTGTTGGCTTCAGGATCACGGATTGTGGTTCTTGTAGTAGGGACCACCATTTCTGTGGGAATCACTGCTTCTGATCCAAACACCAAATAGAAGGGTGTTTGGCCTGTTGCATTTTTGGGCGTAGTTCTGTCGGCCAAAAGAACATAAGGAAGTTCTTCAGCCCATTTTCCCTTTTTGGATCCTAGTTTCTTCTTTAGATTGTTGATGATGATCTTGTTGCTAGACTCTGCTTGGCCATTGGCTTAAGGATGAACCGGAGTGGAAGTAATCATTTTGATGCCCCAACTGTCACAAAAGTTAGTGGTTCTCTTCCCGATAAACTGGGAACCATTGTCACAAACAATTTCAGCGGGAATACCAAATCTAGTTATAATATTTCGTTTAATAAAAGATATTACTTCCTTTTCTCGGACTTGTACAAACGCTTCTGCCTCAATCCATTTGGAGAAGTAGTCGGTCATAGCAAGCTTAAAGACTTTTCCACCTGGTGCTTTTGGCAGTTTGCCTACAATATCCATACCACATTTCATGAAAGGCCATGAGGAGGATATAGGATATAGAGGCTCTGCTGGTTGATGAAGGATATTCGCATGTCTTTGACAAGCATCACGTTTCTTTGAATATTCCACCGCATCCTTCTTCATTGTTGGCCAGAAGTATCCAGTTCTAAGTATTCTGGAAAATAGTGCTCTCCCACCTGTGTGATTGCCGCAATCTCCTTCATGGAAATCCTTGAGCACTTCTTGGATTTCAGGATCCTCGATGCATCTTAAATATGGACCTGCAAGAGATTTTCTATATACCATATCATTTAACAAAATATATTGGGATACCTTGAGTTTGAAGGACTTGGGATTCTCTGTGGCTGGAATTACTCCAGTCTGAATGTAGTTCTTGATTGGATGGATCCATGATCCTTTATTGTTTGAGGATAAAGGATCCCAGAGTATGACTTCTTTATCATTTGTTATCTCTCCCACTTCCTGTTCTTCTATTGCTGGCGAGAGAATGTGGATTATTGGGATTTTTAAATCTTCAGGAATCTTCAGAGATGAGGCTAAGTTTGCTAAGGCATCTGCCCCAGCGTTTTCTTCCCTCGGTACCTGTGTTATACTAAATATTTCGAAGGATTTTGACAATTCCTTCACAATATCTAAATATTTCATTAGTTTTTCACCTTTAACAGCATACGAGCCGTTAAAGTGGTTAGTTATCAATAAAGAATCTACATAAACTTGAAGATACCTGATCCTCATGCTTTTGGCTAATTGCAAACCTGCTATTAAAGCCTTGTATTATGCTTCAGTGTTTGATGCCTGGAACTCACAAGCTATGATTGGGGTAATATGTCCCCATGTGACGATTTCAGTAGGATCCCTAATCATGTTCCCCTTACGTTAGATGCTCCATCTGTGAAGAGTATCCAAGGATCCTTGGTCTTTTCTAGTTGTTGGACTTCCAAGTCAGCCTCTTTTTGTAGATCACTAGTGAAATCAGCCACAAAGTCCGCTAGCGCTTGAGACTTGATTGTTGTTCTCGGCTCATATTGGATATCGTATGCACTCAATTTTACAGCCCATTTAGCCATTCTACCTGACAACTCTGGTTTTCTAAGAACATTCTTTACAAGATAGTTAGTTCTCAAAATAATAGGGTGAGATTCGAAATAATGTCTCAGTTTAGTAGAAGCCATAATAAGTGCAAGAATTAGTTTTTCTAAATGAGAATACCTGGACTCCGCATCTAGAAGACTTTTACTTATATACTATAATGGATGTTGTTCACCTTCATGATCCTTTACCAAGACTGCACTCACTGCATTTCCTGAGACTGCAAGATATAAATACAAGGATTCTCCATCCACAGGCTTCATTAGGGCTGGAGCTGAGGATAAGTAATCCTTCAGTGCTGTAACTGCAGCTTCATGCTTTGCAGTCCACTCGAATTTCTTATTCTTTCTAAGAATATCATAGAAGTCTTTGCACTTCTTGGAGGATCTTGAGATGAATCTATTCAAGGCCGCTATTCTTCCGGTGAGTCTCTAGACGTCTTTGGCATTTGAAGGAGATTTAAGATTGACAATGGCTTCGATTTACTCCGGACTTGCTTCAATTCCTCTCTTTGTGACCATATATCCCGGAAACTTTCCAGCCTTAACACCGAAGTGGCATTTGGACGGATTTAGTTTCATGTTATAGTGGTCAAGGATATTGAATGCTTCCTCGAGGTCTCTAAGGTGATCCTCAGCTTTCTTTGACTTCACCACCATGTCATCTATGTAGACTTCCATAGTCTTACCCAACTGATCCTTGAACATCATGTTGACTAATCTTTGGTATGTTGCCCCTGCATTTCTTAATCCAAATGGCATAGTAGTATAACAATATATGCCGGTTGGAGTCATGAATGTTGTATCTTCTTGATCAGATGGTTCCATCTGAATTAGTTGGAATCCAGAGGAAGCATCCATAAAGGTAAGCATTTCATGTCCAGCCGTTGCATCCACCATGACATCTATATGTGGTAATGGGAAAGGATCGTTGGGGCATGCCTTGTTTAAATCGGTAAAATCGACACACACCCTCCACTTTCCATTCTTTTTTGAAACAACGACCACATTAGCTAGCCATCGAGGATATTGAACCTCTCTGATCATACCGGCCTTAAGAAGTTTCTCAACTTCTTCTTGTATGATCTTGTTCCTCTCAGGAGAGAATTTCCTTCGCTTCTGGTGGACGGGTTTTACAGATAAATCAAGGCCGAGTTTATGAGTGATTACCTCTTTTGAAATACCTGTCATATCCGAGTGCTTGAAAGCAAAAGTGGATCTTTTTCATGATAAGAAGGATACTATATCCTCCTCGATCTTACTGGGGATATTGGATCCTAGGAACACCTTTATTTCTGAATCTTCGGGGTCCAATGATACTTCTTTAAGATCTTTCTCCCAAGCCTCCAGCACGTTCCTAGGATGTTGCTGTAATTGCTACGCTATGGTTGGCTTGGCTGTTGGCTTCATTGATGATGAATAGTAATTTCTGGCCTCCGCTTGATCACCCACTATCTTCACGACTCCCCAAGGGGTAGGTAGCTTGATACATTGGTGATATGTTGAGGCTACTGCTTTCATTCCATGGAGCCAGGGCCTACCTAAAATAACATTGTAACAGGAGAGGTTATCTATAACACAAAAAATTTTATATGAATTTAACCTTCGATATAGATTGGAAAGTTGATGTCCCCCAATGTATTTTTAGTTTCGCCACTGAAGCCGACCAGCACCGACGTTCTAGGAACAATTTCTGAATCCTGGATTTTCATCTTCTTCAGGACATCATGTTGGATAATGTTGACCGAGCTGCCACCGTCCACTAGGATCCTGCGCACATAATGGTTAGAGATAGATAAAGTAATAATCAAACCGTCGTGATGAGGATCTTGGATGTTCAGCTTGTCTTCCTCATGGAAGAAGATTCTTTTTTCTATAGTTAATGATTTTGACACTATCGGATGATCCCCGTTATCCATCTTGATCTCCTTGGCAAGTCTTTTTGCTGCGGAGAAAGAAGTTCCACATATGTCTGATCCTCCAGAGATGAAAATGACTGCTTGCGTATCCAGCTTGTCCTACTGAAGATCCTGGATCCTTGATTTGAAAAAGAATCTCTGATCAGTCACTCGAGTAATGGGGATGAGCGGTCTTCTTTCATCATCCAACTCGAACTTCTCTACGGAATTCTCTTTGATGGTACACGAATCTTTAAATAGATCATAATCTCTAGAGACGAAGTTGATCACATGAGCATCTGGTAGTGGTGGTTTCGCTTTCTGTGGAAGATTTTCAGGATCCTGGATCTTGGATTTCTTTCTTCCCAAGAGTTCTTTAAAGTGACCTTTGCTCAGAAGGTGCCCAATTTCTTTCCTTAAGGCGATGCACTCGTCTGTTGCGTGGCCAAAATCTTCGTGGAAAGCGCACCACTTAGACTTGTCCTTGAAGCCGACAACCTTTTCATTTTTTCTGGGCCACCTTGCTTTTTCTCCCAAATCCTTCATGGCATAAATCAAGCCATGAGTATCTACATAGAAACAATAGTCGGAGATGCAAGGATAGTCTTCGCTGTCTTCTCCTTCTTCAACTGCCCGTACGTTCTGATTGTTGAACTTGGCATACGGCTTCGCATTGTTGTTCTTATTCCAGGATCCTTTATTCTTCTCAGGAGTTTCTTGTTTCGTCTGTCCACCGAGACGATCCTGGATCTTTTTATCTTCTTCTAAGCAGATGTATCTCAATGCTCTGCTTCTGACTTCATCTAATGTCCTGCATGGAGTCATCACTAAATCATCATAAAAAGGGGAGCTCTTTTGAATTCCCATCTTGAATGCTTCAACAGCAGTAGTCATATCAAGGTTTGGGATTTCTACAGCTTCCTTTCCGAAACTCGTAACGAAATCCCTAAGGGATTCATCACTGGTTTGTATAACACGATACAAATCACTGGTCAACCTCTCAAATTTACGACTACAGGAAAATTGAGTGTTAAACAAATTAACTAAATGAGAGAAAGATGTAACCGAGAAAGGGGGAAGACTTAGCAGCCACTTTAGTGCAGCTCCCGTTAATGTGGCTCCAAATCCTTTACAAAGGCAAGCCTCTTTGAGTTTCTCAGGTACAGGATTAATTTCCATTCTCTCCCGATATTGGGCAACATGTTCCTCCGGATCGGTGCTCCCATCATACGTCTTCATGTTGGGAGTTTGAAACCGCTTTGGGATTTCAGCATCACATATGGGCGGAGCGAATCTGGATAATTTGTGACTCCCCTCCGGTATTTCAGGGATTGGACGTATCACTCCCGGGACACTGGATATCATATCCTTTAGCTTCTGTAATTCTCTGGCCATGGCCTGGTTGATTCCTGAATCCTGCATGGGAACATGGTTAGTATCTAAAGATATAGGATCGTACCAATTACCTCTCTGCTGGGTGGAGTTTGGTATTCCAGACGAGTATCTGGGATAAGAGGAGTCAGCAATCGGAGTAGGTCCTCCAGAAGCTATGGTCTGCATGGGGATTATATCTCCTTCATGGACTTCGGAGAATCGTTGATGTTGGACGCCCGAGGATCCTTGATTCGGAAAGAACGATCCTTGATTCGGGATCAAGGATCCTAGAGGTTGGGTACCATAGGATCCTTGTGGAAGGATGACCGATCCTTGCCGATAATATAAAGATCCTTGATTCTGCTGACCCATGGATCCCTGTTGAAGGATAGATGATCCTGGCTGAAATAGTGAGGATCCTTGAGCCTGCTGACCCATGGACCCTGGTTGAAGGATGGATGATCCTTGCGAGAACTGTGCCATAGATTCTGGACTGCTGAAATCCAGCATCCTGGGCATCAAGGGGGTGAGATCCTCTACTGGCCTCTTGTTCTTCTTGAGATCCTCTATCTCACGTAGGATCCTCTGATTAGTCTTATTCTGCTGCTCCATGTATGCTTTAACCTGCGAAAACATAGATGAAACATCACTGTTAGTACTAACCACTGGGGCAGCAGCAACAGTTTTTGATCTCTGGAAGACTGGTAGTTGCGTCTTGCTTCCAGCAGCAGCAGCCCTTGGTACTCCCGTGATTGGTGGAGGCATCGGTGGCAAAGTCCTCGAAGAAAGAGGGACCATAGCTGGCATGGTTGATGAAGCAGAGGATGATTGAGAGGCCATTAATAGTGATATGGGTATGAAAAAGTTGAGAATGATAAGAATAATATGGATTATAGCACCAATTGCCCCATGGTGGGCGCCAATATGTTTTGGACAAAAATCTGCTAAGGATAATGTATCCAAATCTGTTATGTGAGGTTTAGTGCTAAAATGATAACAACGAATAGTCTTACTTAACCAAGATAGTCTTACTTCGGTCAAAACTTAACCAAGATAGTGAGATGAACACAGCGATATGATTATGAGGGAAAAATACCTTAACCAAGATAGTCTTACTTCGGTCAAAACTTATCAAGGTAATCTTTGGTAAAATAACTCCGGTCAAGGATTAATAAGATAATCTTTGGTCGGGTTACTTTAGTCAATGATCAACAAGGTAACCTTTGGTCGATGAGTATATGGTTATCGTGGTCTCCGACACAAACCCCCCCCCCCCCCGGGCGGTGAAAACTATCACCGTCGAGTTTATTGATTAACAAAAAAGGTATTACAAGTGTTTGTGGAGTTTATGATCGAGATTACAACGAAAGCTAGTGAATAGAGAGAGTGTTTAGTTCTGCTCTAGTGTGTGCGTAAGTACATGTGTGTTTCTAGCTCGATCATACTCAAATATATAAGGAAAAAGTAATTAACAAACTTAAAAACTTCGCCCTATAAATCCGCTAGTCTTCCATTCTTCACCAACGTGCTCTTTGACCACGTGCTGATAGTTACTCACTAGCGAATAAAGCGGTAGACCAGGTCTAGATACCGTTGTTATTATTTAAACGTCAATCTTCTAGAGAGTTCATCCAGAATCAGCTATGTTGAATTAGGATCTTGGATCCATGCTCCAGCTAAAGGTTGTCTTGTGAGGATAATTGATGCAAGTTCGTCTTACAGTTGATATACCTGTCTAACACATCACCATACTAAACGCAATCATTAGTAAACAAACAATACCGAGGATCATCGATCCTTTACATCCTAATGTATATTTCAAGGATAAACTATCCATAAGACAGTCAAGGATAAAGGATCCTCAGTATAAAAATCGTGGCCTAACAGTTAGAATTGGTATTTGAGAAATCGAAGTCAATCCTAATCTTTTTTCTTTATTAAACTACTTGCCTACTTAAATTGGAATTCTCATGGTAGTATGAGATTAAGCAAGGATGGACATGAATACGCATGCTACTTTCTTTTATGTCATAGAATATGTTCAATTAGAAATGAGGGACTATGCTATCATATATTATTAGCGCAAGCTTATCACATGTTTACTTAATAATCATCAAGGAAGAATGGAGTTGATTCTTGATCTTAGATTGAAACCTTCATATAACTGATTTACTCATTTAGAATTTCTCTTCTTGTCACATATATATTATATATAAGTATTTTTATTAAAGTTTAAAAATCAACCCCAAAATGATTAAAACTCTCTGATTGAACTAAAATGAAGATTCATTATTAGAAACATTTGTGTCCACGGATCGATACTTGGTTCTTACCAATACTATTCTACATATACAATAGGTACACTTGCCTATTTTGTGTGTGTTTAGTCTTAGTAGAAATCATTTTTATAAATTTAAAACACGATCTTGTGCAAAAGCTAAATCCCCCATCCATTATATTTTACCACACCGCACGCACGCATCACCTAGCCTAAAGTGAATACAATGGTTTAGCCTGACATTGGCATCACGAAGGATTCGCTTATCTAATGAGAGGATGAAATCATGTCATGAGCTGACGAACCGTAGGCTTTGGTATGGTGGAAAATCGTCCTAGGGCGTGTACTTGGTTGCTAGAATGAAGGATAGGTCGAAATAGGGGCTCAAAACTAATTATATCAAAGTTAGGTTAATTTTCCCATCTGAAAAGATGTTAGCGCGGCGCTAACATCCAGAGAGTGAGACCTTAGCGCCGCGCTAAGATCTACTTTCTTGATTTCTTAACATTGACCTTATAGTAGCTCTAAGGTCCACTCAGGGCCCCTTAGCGCCGCGCTAAGGGGTATCTGACACATTTTCATTATTTTCTTTTTTTTATTTTGCATATGAAAGCGTGCCACTCGTCATGAGTCTTCTACATCTTCGTTCCAAGCCTGTAATTCATCCCGATAAGCGTCCTTGATGTCAAGTATCCTGAAACACATAAACACGCTTGAAGTACCAAAGTTCACATAATATTTATACTAAAATGAACAAATAATATAATAAAATACATGACTTTTACCCGACCATCACATCCCCACATTTATCTTTTGCTTTCCCTCAAGCAAACTCTCATGCAACACATACACCTCGACCGATGATTCATCAATCATCACGATTAATACTAGTAAGGTATAAGGTCATACCCAATTCCCAAGAACTGTCACTGTCAAGGTTAATAACTCATCAAACAATTTAATGATACATTTAAAACTATGGAACCTCCCAAACGAGTGTACTTTATTTCCGATTAGGGCACACGTGATCACACCCCTAATAATATAACATATCTCCTCTCGGTTTAATATTTGGACCAGCAAAAAATATGCTAGTATCTCTCTGCCCTCTATACCAAGTATGAAAACAAAGTAATAAGCTTGGAAGCAAGTCATATCTTCACCCATTACCCACGGGTTGCATAAAGAAAAGATCTAAGGTTTTATTGTGGCTTAGGTTAGGGTGCGAAAGCGGATTTATTTAGTGACTTATGGTGGATGAAACCTGATTTAGTACACTATACAAACAATCAAAATTACAAACTGACTGCTATTTACAACTGAACTAACATAACATCAAATCTTTTTGAGTTTTTCTGTTTTTCAATTTTTTTTAATTTCAAAATATACAAGCAACTGATTTGAGACATTGTGTACTATTCTCGACAAACGACTCTAAATACAACTCTTAACTTGCCGAATTTCATCCACAGGGTTACAAATAATAAAGGCCAAGGCAAACACGGCTTGTAATGTGGTCAAACAAACGAAAGGGAAAAGGCACAAACTTGGCTCCTAAGAGATAATGTAGGGTAAGGAGTATTATTTTTTTTTTTAAGTAAGGCCAATATAAAATGAGTTTTCTAAAGTCGTATTAAGATCTCGAAATGGATGAGACAACCAAGTTCTAGATATCATGGATATACTGGTTACTCTCTATAATGGCACTCATATGACATGTGTATATACTATATATTATATGTGTATTATATATAAAACAAATCTCACAAACTTACCGGAGGAATTAGGTTGCCGATATGAAACATGTGTGTCTGTCCACATGACTCGTTATCCCCATCTAAACGGTCCATTTTAATTTTCTTTTTTTCTTAAAAAACATTTGAATGGGAAGACTTTCGAGAAGCTTAACAACTGACCATGACCAAATACCTCTACTTGGCATCAATAATAGCAATTAATCATTACATTTCCGGCTTTTGCGCACAATCAAGGCACACTAAGGCAAAAAAAAATAATTTTCCCCCATCCCCACACTTGAGGTTTACATTGTCCTCAATGCTTAAAATTTAGTAAGAAAAATATATTATTGAGGACGGGGTTAAGATTGACTGATTGTAAATTTTAAAATCGGGCTTAATGTGATGGTCCTAACAATTTATACAATTACACTTTTAACAATAAAACTAATAAAACAAAAAGAATTATGAAAACAAAATCACCTGATAAGAAAAATAAGCCACTCAAATATACTCGTGCTTGCGCTCAACGAACCCGGCTCCTCAATTCACTCAACGGAATCTACAAACTCTCACACGCGTAGAAGACTTTCGAAACATGTGTGCCTGTCCACATGACTCGTTATCCCCATCTAAACGGTCCATTTTAATTTTCTTTTTTTTTTAAAAAACATTTGAATGGGAAGACTTTCGAGAAGCTTAACAACTGACCATGACCAAATACCTCTACTTGGCATCAATAATAGCAATTAATCATTACATTTCCGGCTTTTGCGCACAATCAAGGCACACTAAGGCAAAAAAAAAAATTTTCCCCCATCCCCACACTTGAGGTTTACATTGTCCTCAATGCTTAAAATTTAGTAAGAAAAATATATTATTGAGGACGGGGTTAAGATTGACTGATTGTAAATTTTAAAATCGGGCTTAATGTGATGGTCCTAACAATTTATACAATTACACTTTTAACAATAAAACTAATAAAACAAAAAGAATTATGAAAACAAAATCACCTGATAAGAAAAATAAGCCACTCAAATATACTCGTGCTTGCGCTCAACGAACCCGGCTCCTCAATTCACTCAACGGAATCTACAAACTCTCACACGCGTAGAAGACTTTCGAAACATGTGTGCCTGTCCACATGACTCGTTATCCCCATCTAAACGGTCCATTTTAATTTTCTTTTTTTTTTTAAAAACATTTGAATGGGAAGACTTTCGAGAAGCTTAACAACTGACCATGACCAAATACCTCTACTTGGCATCAATAATAGCAATTAATCATTACATTTCCGGCTTTTGCGCACAATCAAGGCACACTAAGGCAAAAAAAAATAATTTTCCCCCATCCCCACACTTGAGGTTTACATTGTCCTCAATGCTTAAAAGTTAGTAAGAAAAATATATTATTGAGGACGGGGTTAAGATTGACTGATTGTAAATTTTAAAATCGGGCTTAATGTGATGGTCCTAACAATTTATACAATTACACTTTTAACAATAAAACTAATAAAACAAAAAGAATTATGAAAACAAAATCACCTGATAAGAAAAATAAGCCACTCAAATATACTCGTGCTTGCGCTCAACGAACCCGGCTCCTCAGTTCACTCAACGGAATCTACAAACTCTCACACGCGTAGAAGCACACTTCTCACAACTTTTAGGATAGGTCTTTTAAATCGTTAATTTTAATTACCAAGCCAAGTTAAATAAATTTCATATTTATATATGTTAAACTAGTAAAATTGTTAAAAGACTTAACTCACTTTTGTAGGAATCATGATTGCATTTAGCGTATGCAACAAGCCCTTTAACCCCCCCCCCCCCCCCCGGTAGCCTGGGTGGACGAGTGAGGTCTCGTGAGGGTTTATAGTGAACTACACCCACAAAGTTCAAATACAACACAAAATACAGCGGTGGGTGTAATGCGGCGGACGGTAGTGGTGGTATACGGCGGTGGGGTGTGGCGGTGTATGGTGTTTGTGATGGATGGTGTTTGGGTGGAATGAATGGAGAAGATGATAAAGGAGATAATAAACTCGGTGTTGAGCCCCACGTGCAGCCCATATTATAACATAATTAATTTTTTTATGCAGGTAAATGTTAGCGCGGTGCTAAGGTCTCACCCAGTGATGTTAGCGCCCCGTTAAACGCATTTTTCACAAAAATTTTGTCCGAATTTTTTATGTTGAAAATTTTTTCTATCTTTCAAAATTTTCATTTTCTTGAATTCCTTAGCCATATTTACAACATGTAAACTTATAATACATACATGGCACTCTGTTTACTTAATATTTTGCTTACCAACACACCCGAGAAACACTCTGCGTTGTATATTCCCCACACTCGATCTTTGCAATACACTAAACACTCGAGACAATTAATTAAAAATATATAAAACTATAATAAATACAAACCAAAAAATAAAATCTGGGTTGCCTCCCGGTCAGCGCTAAGTTTTTGTTAAGGTTTTCAACCGGACCGTTACCTGATTTGCGGTTATGGTGGTCGAATGGAGTACTTACCTTCCTCCATCTCACTTTGTGTACTTCTCCAGCACAATGGTAGCTCTAATGCCTGCCACCTAGGCCCAAAAAACGCCAACCTCCTTTGTTCATTTTCGAATCTGGGTGGTTTCTTTACCTTCTCTTTCTTTGATGGTTTCTTCTTGCTTGTTCCACCCTTCTCCTCATTAACCACCACTTTAATCACTTTCTTGGTATTGTTTTTTGAACTAACAAGCTCCCCGCTTTGAATTTCTATCGCTTTCAACTCTTCCTTCTCTTTCTCACGCTTAGACCTGTCAAAAACAACATTATTCTCTTTTTTGGTGTCATTCTCACTTACATGAGAAAGACACCTATTGGTAGCGCATGAACTAGAATATTTATTTTCAAAAGTATAATCCTATGAATTTGAAAATATACTTAAAATTAACTTACGGTTACCGAAGGTCATGCAAATTGTTTCGTCTCGACGATTAATCTGAGCATTTGATGTGTAAGGCCCCGTTACCGGTAGCCCTACCTTCCTGTTGGATTTACTCATAAACGCAGTTCTAAATATCAGAGTTAATTAAAACATTCGCGGAATACAAAAGATTTCATAAAACATTTCATAACAAAACACATCTTGTCTTAAAACGTCATCTTGTCTTTCAAAATAAACAAAACATTAAACTTAAACGTCTTGAGTCTTCCGATGCCAGCCTCTTATTCAATGCCACGTGTCTCCTCAAGCGAGCTGCCTCATCCTACTCACCTGCGTGCATACTAAAAGTCAGCTACGCTGAGTGAGTTCTAGTTAATCATACATTATACAATACACATAAACTTATATTCTTTCATTCATACTTTCATACTTTCAAACTTTCTTTTGTATTAACTTACTTTCATATCTTACGTTATAAAGAGCATTACGCCCTACATTCCTCGAGTATTATTAGGGCTCGGTACCCTCCTTCCTCGAGTATTATTAGGGCTCGGTACCCTCCTTCCTCGAGTATTATTAGGGCTCGATACCCTCTTTCCTCGAATATTAGTAGGGTTCGGTTCCCTAGTTCTCGAATATTAGTAGGGTTCGATTCCCTCTTCGTTACAATACAACCATACATCATACCTCGAGCATTATTAGGGCTCGGTACCCTTTTCGTAACCATACAACCATACAGCCATCATTTCCTTCTTTTATTAACTTTATCACGTTCATACATATAAGCATACATATCATACTTACCTCATACATAGCGTTACAACCTGACAGTACGTGCAATATCCGAAGATCGTTCACGTACCATCAAGAAATCATTCATACATTTCACATTATTCACATAAGACATACACTTATCTCTTAGGATAAGCGTATTAACAAACATATTGAGTATGCACACAGCCCCGAAAACATAACACATAAATGGGGCTAGAAACTCACCTGAATCCTGTTACGCTCTCCGTTAATCGTTATTCCCTTCTTGAGCTGTGCACGGCTAACTGTATAATATTTACATGTATCAATTAACTACTACTACTCATGTTGTATATCTATCTTTATAAAACCCACAACGAACGGGGGTCCGGGGGCAGCGCCCCTGGTAGCGGGGTCTAGGGGCGGCAGCCCCTAGCAGGGTCCAGGTCAGCTTGGAAAAATTTTATTTCCATTAACTGTCTTAACACATTTTCTATTAGCATTTTGAATCATTGAATAATATGTTACTTAAAAGTTCAAGGGACGAATTGTAATTAATTCATTCTTTTTCTAAGTCCAGGGACTGTTCTGTCATTTTATTAAACTTTTTAGTTCGTTATTCAGTCTTTAACGAATTGACTTATCTTAGCGAACTGGTCATTTGTAACGAACTGAACCCTCTAACGAACTGGACCTCTGACGAATCCGTCCTTGTACGAACCAGTCCACATAGCGAATCAGTTCAAGTAACGAATTGGACCTTCTAATTCGTTATCTCCTTTAACGAATGGCTATAACGAAATGGGGGGGTTAATTCGTTATCTTTTCCTTAACGAATCAGGACACGAACTAAGGCTAGTTCGTTATCTTTCCTCAGCGAATCTACTTAACGAATCACCCTTAATTCGCTAAATTTTCGTTAGCGAACTAGGGTTAGGTCAGGGAATGTCAGAACATTCCCTGACATACCCTTAACCTCGTATTACTTTTCCGGCGCCGCCTTTCCGGCGCCATAATTGCCGGAAAGCCGCCAGAAAAACGCGAACTCACCGGAAAAACGATTCTTAACTCGTTTTTCACCGTTTTTCGCCCCGTTCGATCCAGATCTGAGCTAGGGTGATCCCTAAGCTCATCATAGGTTCGGTTTATACCCGATTCCACCCGGATCTCATGATTTAAACGGTTTAACGGTGTCGGCTCGTTGTTTCGCAACTTTATCTAACGGGTTAAGCTCATACAATATTAAACTATCGTTACCTCGGATCGGTGCTCGGTTTCCTTCTTGATTTCGGATAGAGATAAGGAAGAACTAGAGATAAATCTTAAGTGTGTGTTTTGGGTGGTGTATGGAATATGTGTGAATGAGGATTAAATGGATATTAAGGGTTTATATATTTATGGATCATGGGCTTAAGCCCATGGTCTTTCCTTCTTTCTTTCCTAACCCAAGTCCATAACCCATATTCATTTACCCAGCACTGGCCCAACTCGTATTCTATTTATCTAAACCGATAACGACCCACTATGAAATAACGAAATTTATTTTTATTATAATAACTGAAAGTAGGATGTTACATGATGTCGCCAAAAACGGTATCCCCAATATCACTCGGGTTCTTCTCCCTTCTCAGCTGGTGCATAATCAAGAACAAGAAAGTCTTGAGGATAGTCAAAATTACCAATCTTTACTGCAACACCAACCAACTTCCCTTGTGGCCGTTTTCAAGTGAAGTCATCTAACACCAAGGTGGTGTCAACCTCTTGTAAAGGCCCGAAATAAAACCGGTCATACACACTCCCCGATAAAACACTCACACTCGCACCATAATCAACAAGTGCCTTGGTGGTCTTGAACTCACCAATATGAAAAGGGATGATTGGATCCCCCCGTTTCAAACTCTTCAACCGTATCATTCTCCACACTATCTTCGATTGTGATGGCACTGACATGTGCAATTTTGGAGTTTGACGAAATACTACTTTGATGGCTCGGATTCTTCAAGGTGTCACTTGGTAGTCTGAATGGATTTCTCTTTAGGCTTGCCATTTCTTCTGCCAATTGACTCACCTGTTTATCCTTTGCTGCATTAGCCTTCTCTTGAAGCTCCAACCTCTATTCAAAGCCTTATTTTGAGTCTCTTGATTTCTATTTTGAGTCTCTTGATCTGCCTCCATTTGTTTTAGTAACTCCATCACATCCTCAATCAACTCTTCTTTGTTACCCGAAGAATTTCCTTGCCCTTGCTGATAACTCTTTTGATAACCTTTATTGTAACCCATAGAATCTCTCTGATTATACCCACTTTGATCATTGCCCGAACTATTCCCATATTGTTTCTGGTTTGACTGATAACCTTTCTTCTGAGAACTACCCTGAAAGTTCGGGTTCTGCTACGTGTTCGGGTTTCATAATTGAAGTTTGGATGATTCCTGAGGCTCGGATAATAAGTATTTGAACTCATATTATTGTATTTCCTTTCACCCTGCATATAATTGACCTCCACTTCCTCAGTTTCTTCATCTTGTGCAACCCCACAACTCGCAATCTCGTGCCCTAACTCACCACAACCTTCACATACCTGATATGTTTTTCCCGATCTCCTCGCTCCTTGCACACCTGCATCCAACAACATGTTCATCTTCTTTCCCAGCCTATCCGTTCTGTCATCTAAACCATGAATTTCAACAGCCTATACTACCGCTCTTTTGGCCATCCTGTTCGACTGCGCTTGTCTCTTTGAATTATTTGCCTGTCTCTCCAAATGCCCCCAATACACATTTTCATCCTTTGCAAGAAAGGATCCATTAATGGTGGCTTGGAGATCACGAACATCATCATTTGAGAGACTGTTGTGGAATGCCTTTATCAATTCCCATAGGGCTATTCCATGATGCGGACAAGTCCTTAACAATCGCTTAAATCTTTGAAAAGTTTCATAAAAGGTTTCGCCTGCGAATTGCTGAAAATTTCGAATGGTGTTTCGAGACTCGGTGATTGGTTGTGGCGTATAATATTCGTCTAAAAATTGTTGCGCCAAATCCCCCAAAGTATAGATACTAGCCGATGGCAGAGATAAGAACCAATGTTTCGTTGCATCTTTTTAACTGAAAAAGGAAAACTACCATCTTCACTCCTTCCGAGGTAATCGTGACTTGAAATAAGCGCACATATTGAGTTAAAATCACTCACATATGCAGGTATGGTTCTTCAGTTCCATTCCATGAAACGTGGGTAACCCCGTCAAACTGCTCTGCCTCATCGGAAAAGTCCTTCCGTTTCTGACCGGAATAATGATCGATAGAGGATTCGTAGCCACTTGTGGGATGAAGGGACTTTGAACTCCCCTGACTAGTGGTGGGACGTATACCCTTGGTACCCAGTCATCAAACTCATAATACGGGGCCTGTTGTTCACGGTTATGTTGGCGTCTCGGTGCTCGATCTCTCTGATTTTCTGTATGATCTTTCGAATTTCTTAGTCATCCCTAATATCTTTTTGCCGATACTGACCCCCATGTTCATCTCTAAATTCTTTATCATCCTCAGAATCAAACCCCAAATCATCCACTATATGCCAATTGTTCACCCGTACACGAGACAGGTTAATCCCATGTCTTTCTTCTCTAAAATCAGCTTGTCTTTAACGGGTTACTGGGGCGGGTCTAATTGGAAAGTTGACATCCATATTAAACTGCCTCCTGTGGTTACGGTTAACTTCTCCATGGTTAGATGGGTTTTGGTTTCTGTTTCGGTCAACATTTTGGTTTCGGTTAGGGGGTAGGTTGTTTTTGCGGAGCGGTTTGTTCTTGGTTATATGGGTGGTCTTGGTTATATGGTGTCCCCTACCAAAGGCGGCGGAACATGCTGGGGTGCAACGGATTGCCCAAGAACACAAGACATTATTAAAGTGATAATATTTAATCAACTTGTTTATTTCATTCAATAATCACAAATGACATGTTCACAACAAAATACAAACAATTACGTCAACATTCGTTAACGTATCCTAAAGGTATGACCTAAGTGATGAGTCTTCAATATTCACAAGCAATCAAATAGTAAACCTGTAACATTGCATAAAATAAACTTTGTCAACACGAATGTTGTTGAGCAATTTTCATAGTTTTGAACAATAAGTATATAATAGATGGAATCCACGACTCGTATATGGAACAATAAATAATAGCAACAATTTAGATATGCAAATAGTAAATAGTTTGAGACACATTTCTATATGGTAGCAACCAAATATACTTGGATAATAGTTGCCCTATGCTACTAGCAATTAAGCTAAAGTAGTTAGGGGAGCGTATGATCATACTTAATAGTTTCATAGAGGCCAACCCGCCTAAAGCAATAAATATATAGCATGTAATCATGTAAATCGTATAACACAAAATCAAGCATTTATTTAAGTAACGTATACTAAAGATTTTGTGGTTTTAGACGCAAGTATAAATCATTTGAATTTGAATAAGTATGCAATGCCACCCCTAAAACGTAAAGATGAAAACGGGGGATGAAAAAGTACTCACATAAAATAAATAACTTAAAGGGTTGATTGCGATAAAACGGGATAATAAGTTCAACGAGTGAGGTCTAGGTTTAAAAGGTTTCAGTTTAGAAGATGGACTTGAAAGACTTTAAAGTAAAATAAAATGACAAGTTAAATAATAAATCAAAGTTTGAGGTTTAAAACATAAATATTTAAGAACTTGAAGTAAAGGTTTTTGAAAAGTAAGTTTGCTCGAAATCGGGTCTCAGTATTCATTAGTTTTACTTAACCTTTGTTAAGTAAATATGTGGGGATTGGTTTAATGCAATAGTGCACGACCCCTTGTTAGATATACCAAAACGGGATTTTCACGAGTGTTCTGTTAGTCGGTTCGGGTCTTGATAAATAGTCAAGTCCGAGCCCGACATTCCAAAGTGATAAATATCATGAGATAAATTATTTAAAACAAAGACTTAACTAATGTTAGAAGTTCTATTAAAGGAGAAACTCTAAACATCATCGTTAAGCGAGTGTTCGGTTTTATTGGTCCAAGCTTGTTATAAGATCAAGTTGGATCCGACATACCAAGTACTTTAAGAAAACATTTATAAGTAGTTTGTAAAAGATCTTAAAAAGAAAATGTGAGATTCGGTAGCCCGAAACACAACTAGTGTGTTTCAAGCGAGTAACCCCGGTTTAGTTCGGTTTGTTTGGTTTAGTTGGTCCAAGACTTGATATGTGACCAAGTTTGGGTCCAAAAAGTCCATATTAAAGTAACAAATACAAAAATGTAAATAAAAGAACTTAAAACACCTAAATCTTTCATACAACTTGTTTTGAAACAATTAAATAACGAGTTAAACAGGAGTTCGGTTTTGGTTCGGTCCTTAACTCGGAATAAAACCGAGGATGGTTGCCACATATACAATACCATAGAACTCATTAAGATAAACTTAATAATAATAATACTCAAATATTTCATACAATATGTTAACAATAAAGTATTAAACAAAAGTTCGTTTAGGTTCGGCTCTTGATTTGGATGAAACCGAAAATGGTGGCCACATACCCAATACCATGAAACTTACAAAAATGAGTTTACAAACTAAAATAAATAGAAAGTGAACAATATTAGTAACCATAAACGATGTATATATAAACAAGGACTATACTAGTCCTCCATGTAGTCTTGCCTTATAGTATCCCACCACAACCGACCAATGATCGGAAGAAGTGAGAAACGAAGGAAAAAAGGGGTGTATATTATATATATGTTGCAACAACAAACTTTAATTACTAAGAAGTTAGTTAGAATGTAATATTAAACTCAGTTTGACTTTGGAAAGTCAAACTGCCAAGAACTTGAATAATAACCTTAGAAATCTTAGATTGAGAGAGAGATTTAATGAAAAGAGCAGGGAAAAATGAAGGGGATAGGCTTGTATTCATAAGGTAAGTTAAATGGGTCATGTATGGGGTTTAATTCAAGTGTTTGCATGCAAATGGGTGGAGAAAAATGAGTCAAACAAACACAAAACAAAAAAAAATCGTATATGCTGCTGTGGAGCACTTTAGCGCGGCGCCAAGTGTCACAAAGGGAAAATCTGATTTTTGAACTTTGGCAGTTTTAGTCCCTGAAGTTCGTTTTGAGCGTTTTAGGACATTTTAAGGGTTGTAAAAGGTGTTTTTGAGATCCGATAACCATAAAACAAATATGTAACATAAAATTCATCATTTTTATATCATTGAAAGGTTCGGGATACAAAACGAGCTGGTTTTCATAATAAAAATAAATACAAGGGCGAATACGAATCGAATCGAAAAATGACGAATGTCATAGTATCCCCAACTTTTGGAAATTTCGTCCCGAAATTAAAAATAAGCTAACGAAAAAGAAGAAAACTGTCATCGGGTGTCGTTTGAAAAGAGGAAAATGTACTAGAAGTTTATAAGTAAAAATAATAACATCAATCCTTAAATGGCCCGAAAAACACCATAAATGTGAACATAATAAGGACATTTATAGGATGTACCAATGGCGTCCACCATGTCCTTATTGTATCACATTCATATCGTTGTTCGAAATCATGCTTGGTTATGAGTTATTGCACACAACTGCACTTGCTATGACTTCCATACGAGGATTTCGATAATTAAGTGTGCACCATAATTATCTAAGTAGTTGTTCGGTCCCCATGGTTCATTTCGTTGTGTGGTTTTCAAAAGAAGTTTTTTTTAAGGAGAATTTTGCAAATCTTAATTATTCGATTAATTAACTATGGATGATAGTGTAAGCAATAGTGAGGTGTGAATCGAAGTCGGAAGTTATCAAAATAAATATGGAGGTCTAACATTGAGGGACTAATTGAGGCATGACAAAACAAAACATGTGAAAATGAGAATTTGATGAATACAAACTTGAGGTTAAAATAAACATTTGTGAGTAGGATTGCGTGAAATGTGAAAGCATGAGAATGAGGTAAGTTCTATGGGGTGAGTTTGCATATATCAAACACAAAATCACATTAAAAATTTTGGTTAACTTGGCAAAATCATTGAAGAAATGTAATAAAATGTGAACACGACTTATATTGTGAAACCATTTACATAATCATGATTATAGTAACGGTTTTCAATAGCACCAAAACTTGTGGACAGCCACACATAGGCCGTTGATAGAGTAAATGAAATGATGTGGAAAAATGCATAGAATTGTGTTTTGCTTGAAAACATAATACTCAAACATGAGCAACATAGTAATGAAAATATCGTTTAAAATGTAAACAAAAATTTTAGCGAAAATGAGGTTTTGAAAGTAGTACACAAATTATTATTGAATAACTTGAATTCGGTCATAAATAATCAAAACACAAAATGAAATCTCATGTGCATAAAATTACCATCGAAACATCTCATCAATTGAAAAGAAAATCGTAATAACAGTGAGACTCGGAGTAATGACGGCATGTGTAAATCGTGTATCATATATTCTTTTGAAAATATAAAAATAAAATCGAAAATGAAATCTCAAGTAAAGCTGTTCTATCGTTTCCAAGAAAATGTATATAATAACAAAGCATTGCGGTAACGCGTAGTTAGAGAAACATCTAAATTGCTATCAGATGCATTTCTTGTAAGTTAAATTGTTAAATGAATTTTGCATGCGTAAAGCCGTTGTGATGATAATAAATCATGAAATAAATGATGTTTGCGATAATAAGAAGTATTAATTCACATAAATCGTTATCGAACAAAATTCGTGTTACAATATCTAGTGTATGAAGCATTTATGAATGTGCCCCAAAAGGGATTTGTAAAGCCATGATCATTGAGTTTATGCAAAATAATGAAAGTTGTAATTTGTTATTGAATAAATATCGAATTCAACTTTCAAAACGAAACCTCGTATTTATAAAGTTATTATGGGATTATCACCTTACGTGACAATATTTATAATCTTGAAAACACGTATATAATTGTTTAATAATCTTTGAAAACATATCCTCATAATAGAATTTAGTTGTCATGGCAATATTATATTCTACAAAGATGATTTATAAAATATGAGAATAATACGTAAATCGTTATTCTTGAAGGTGTTTGTAATTTTAAAAATGAATATTTGAGCACATGAGGTCGTTATAAATACACTAGTTTTATATATACATATATATGTATATAACATTTAAGGGAAAAATGAAGCTTGCATATGTATGGAGAGGTTTTAGGCTTCGAATGGTGAATGGTTTGGAAATTTGGTGAAGAGTGAGTGTGTTTTGGGTGTCTTGCGTAGTTGGGTTTTCTTGAGTTGGATTGATGGGGTTTGTTGAATTTAGGTCGTTTGAGTGGGTTAGGCTTAGATGACTTGTGTGAGTAGTGGTTGGGCTATTTGGATGAGGTTTGCTTATTTGAGTTCGGGTTAAGTTGATGGGTTCGATAAGTCGACCTTGACTAGTTTGGGTTGAGATTCGGTTTATACACGTATTTTGCAAGGAGTGTTTGGGTTACTATTTTGATATCAAACTCTATGGTTGGATGGAAATGGTGTGGCGACATAGTTTGTGATTTGACATATCATGGGTCGATGGATTGAGTCATAGTTGGGTAAACTTTGGTTTGTATATATTCAAGGCATTGTGGATGTGTTTGTCGGTGTCTTCAAAGTATCAAGATAGTGAGTTTGATAGGTTTTCATGGCGTAAAATTGTCAGTATTTAGGGCTTTTTGTTGGGTTGATTTTGTACATATTGGATTTGCATGGGGTTTTAGTTGGTGAGGGTATAACTTTGGTATGTTATGTTTCGTTCATATTGAGGAAAGATTTGATTGTGTGGGAAAACTTTTGAAGTGGAAGGATGGTTTGATTTAAGGTGGTAGTTTGAGGTGGAATACGGGTGTTTGGAAACGTGTGGTTGTGTTTAGGGAAATTTTGACTAATAATAAGTTTTAAGTTGAAAATATCATAAATTATAAATAATGATTGAAACATTCATGAAACTTTTGATAATAAAGTTTCAAGTTAATATTTTTGCGCAAAAA
Organism: Bidens hawaiensis; assembly: GCF_021521415.1. Taxonomy (NCBI): domain Eukaryota; kingdom Viridiplantae; phylum Streptophyta; class Magnoliopsida; order Asterales; family Asteraceae; genus Bidens; species Bidens hawaiensis. The sequence goes on along the minus strand of NW_027501392.1, from coordinate 17,128 downwards.
CGGAACTTTCGTGAACCACCACGGATTGTTCGCGTTTTAGCAAACTCATGTTCATGAAAAGGTTGTTGTAATAGTTAGAGAAAGTTATTTAGGAGGTTCCTACAAATGTTTGAAACGTAAAGTTTTTATAAAAAATATTGATATTCAAGTTTGTGAATCACACAATTTCTTTGCTAAATATTTTCCACTAAAACGAGAGTTGTTACGATACGTCGGGTCGGCTTAAGTTGTAAAATAATTTACGAGAAAATTTGAAATAAACCAACCCGCGTAACGTAAATCGTTCTTGAAATGCTTAAAATTAAGTAGTGGAAAATATCATGGGAAAACTAAGATAATAAGGTTTGTATTTTGAAGTTATTGTAAAAATAAGAGCCGATTATTATGAGGAAGCAAAATAAATATTTTATAAGGATCAAAATAATATTTTTGCTTATGAGGAAATTAAAATAAGTAAATTGAATGTCGAAATTTGTTATGAGGCGTCAATATGAATTATGAATGTCGTTTTTGAAATACAAATTTACGTAATGAAAATTTTTACCAAGGTCGTTATTTAATATCGTGTAACAAAAATATCATGGTAGGTTAAAATGACCGGTATTGTGAATCGGGGAATCGAAATAAATAATACCGTCCTTAAAAAAATATAATTTCTATGAAGTTTTACATGAGGATTTTAAGACAATTACAAGCTATAAGTTTGTGAATTTCTTGAAAAGAAAAAATCAAGGCAAAACCATCATAAGAAATTTAATCGAGTTGAATCGTATAATGCAAATTTTATTTGTGAAAAGTTATAATGAACCAAAAATTTCATAATGAAAGTTGTTATGAGCATAAATTTGGGTAATGAAAATTCTACCATGTGTATTATATAATATAGTGTAATTAAAATGTCATGAGAAATTTAAATAATTAATATTGTGAAATGATAGTTCAAAATAAACGGGATTGTTATAAAAAATAAAAAATTTTATGAAATCTTGTATGAGGACTTTAAAGACAATTTAAAATTTATATGATGGGATTTACTTGAAATATCAAGGTAAAATTATCATAAAACCTTTTTAATATGATGAAATTTATGTGATAAAGATCTTGTTTATAAAAGGTCTTAATGAACAATGATGGCATATTGAAAGTCATTAGGAGTAATTCGAAATATGTAAACTTAAATTGAAGAAAAATCACAACAGACGAAATCTTGTAACAAAAATAGTGGTGTGAAATCAAAATGAAAAAAATAATAATTTTACTATGTGAAATTAAAACATATGAGAATTAATCATAATGGAAAAATAAAATTATATAAAGGAGAATCTTGTGATGAGAATTAATTTGGCAAAATAAGAGGAAAAAATGTTTAAATCCTTGAAGTTGGTAAATAATGTCTTAAGATTTAAAGGCGGAAAAATCGTGCATGAACCACCATGACTTGACGTCCCGACGATAACTTTTAAATAAAAAAATGAGATAAAATGTGGAGTCGAACATGTGCACGTATCACCGCGTCTTTCATGTTTGCGACTCAAATCACGATAATAACAACCAACAAAATTTAGATACAACGAGATGTTAAAAACACTAGTCCACATATCACCGTGGCTTTTATGTCTTAACATCAAAATATAAGAAGGCAACCGGAACGCTTGCATTTGACAACTTAAAGTGGTTGTCTCATATGAGACAATCTTTAAGGAGATTTGAAACAACGGGATCCAAGTTAAGCTCGTAATCCATAAAAAACAATAAAAACTAATGTTTTTGCGGTAAGGTAAGGATACCTTAGATTATTATGAGAGTGTGTGTGTGTGTGTATTTACGATTTGATGAAATAAATAAGTATATAAATAAATAAGTGTAATGAACAGTCGAGTAGGGTAAACACGTATAGGCAACACGTATAAGGACCCAAAATCATAAACTATACTAGGTCGTTACGTCTAACCACCTATCCTATAGTCATGGCTTTGATACCAATCTGTCACACCCCGACCAAAGGCGGCGGAACATGCCGGGGTGCAACGGACTGCCCAAGAACACAAGACACTATTAAAGTGACAATATTTAATAAACTTGTTTATTTCATTCAATAATCACAAATACAACATGTTCATAATAAAATACAAACAATTACGTCAACATAACATTCGTTAAAGTATCCTAAAGGTATGATCTAAGTGATGAGTCTTTAATCTTCACAAGCAATCATATACTAAACCTGTAATATTGCATACAATAAACTTTGTCAACACGAATGTTGGTGAGCAATTTTCATAGTTTTGAACAACAAGTATATAATAGATGAAATCCACAACTCGTATATGGAACAATAAATAATAGCAACAATTTAGATATGTAAATAGTAAATAGTTTGAGACACATTTCTATATGGTAACAACCAAATATACTCGGATAATAGTTGTCCTATGCTACTAGCAATTAAGCTAAAGTAGTTAGAGGAGCGTATGATCATACATAATAGTTTCATAGAGGCCAACCCGCCTAAAGCAATAAACATTAGGGGTGTTCAAAAATATCCATATCTGAATCCGTATCCGGATTATCCGACAATCCGAATCCGAACTATACGAAAATTCGGATATCCGAATTCCAGATATTCGAATTTTCGGATTCGGATAGTGATATTTAAAATTTTCGGATACTTCGGATATCCGAATTATTTATTTTTAAAATTAATAAATATTGCATATTAATCAAGCTTTGTCTACTAGTGAATATACCTAAAACTAATTCAACTTTTCAAACCACTCAAATGTCAACCACTATTGCAACTTCACCTTCGCCGTTCAAACTCCACCATCTCATCCATCACCTTCGCCGTTCAATTGTTCAATCTCCACTAGGAATCAACCACTAAATAATTTGTTGTTGCTGCAACTTTACAAGTCACCACCATCACAATCAAATTTCTCCATCCTTGAATAACCCAAATCCAAATTCAAAACCACTAATAAAGTATCCTAGATTGAAACTTGAAACCACCTTCTCATCTGCGTCATTGTCGTCGGATTGCGATGGTTGTCAATTTATGTTGTTTACAAGAATAATGTTCCATTCAGCAACACTATAATCCCCCTCTTAGATCTATCTTCTCATTTAGACCGTTCTTTTTTTTATTTTCCTGCTTGATTGGGGCTAAATTGGGTAATCTTGTTTAGGGTTTCAAAGTTCGGATATCCGTTTCACTATCCGAACGGATATCCGAAATTTCGGATATCCGGTTTTGAACAGCCCTAATAAACATATAGCATGTAATCATGTAAAGCATATAACACCAAATCGAGCATTTATTTAAGTAACATATACTAAAGAGTTTGTAGTTTGAGACACAAGTATAAATAAATTGAATAAGTATGCAATTTCATCCAGATAACGTAAAGATGAAAACAGGGGATGAAAAAGTACTCACGTGAAATAAATAACTTGAAGGGTTGTTTGCGATAAACCGGGTAATAAGTTCAACGAGTGAGGTCTAGGTTAAAAGGGTTTGGTTTAGAAGATGGTCTTGAAAGACTTTAAAGTAAAATAAAATGACAAGTTAAATAATAAATCAAAGTTTGAGATTTAAAACGTAAATATTTTAGAACTTGAAGTAACGGTTTTTGAAAAGTAAGTTTGCTCGAAATCGGGTCTCAGTATTCCACTCATTATTTTTACTTAACCTTTGTTAAGTAAATATGTGGGGATTGGTTTAATGCAATAGTGCACGACCCCTTGTTAGAAATACCAAAACGGGATTTTAACGAGTGTTCTGTTAGTCGGTGTGGGTCTTGATAAATAGTCAAGTTTGAACCCGACATTCCAAGTGATAAATATCATGAGATAAATTATTTAAAACAAAGACTTAACTAATGTTAGAAGTTCTATTTAAGGAGAAACTCTAAACATCATCGTTAAGCGAGTGTTCGGTTTATCGGCCCAAGCTTGTTATAAGATCAAGTTGAATCCGACATACCAAGTAATTTAAGAAAACATTTATAATTAGTTTGTAAAAGATCTTAAAAAGAAAATGTGAGATTCAGTAGCCCGAAACACAACTAGTGTGTTTCAAGCGAGTAAACCCGGTTTAGTTCGGTTTGTTTGGTTTAGTTGGTTCAAGACGTGATATGTGACCAAGTTTGGGTCCAAAAAGTCCATATTAAAGTAACAAATACAAAAATGTAAATAAACTAACTTAAACACTTAAATCTTTCATACAACTTGTTTTGAAACAATTAAATAACGAGTTAAACGAGATTTCGGTTTCGGTTCGGTCCTTGACTCGGAATAAAACCGAGGATGGTTGCCACATATCCAATACCATGGAACTCATTAAGGTGCTGTTTGTTTATCCTCAAAAGCACTTCTCCACCTCTTTTGTCTGCACTACGAAGAGGACGCGCAGACGTTGGGCTCTGCAGTGTGTTTGTTTTTCCGAAGATGTTTCATTAAAAAACGTATGTGCGCCCTCTTTTTCTAGAAGTGTTGGTATTGTTACTTCTCACCTCTTCTACCCCATATTATTCCATCGTTCTTCTTCATCAAGACTCCCAAACCCTAATCCTCTCCACCTCTCCACTGCCGCCCAACTCCTCCACCGCCGCAACCCGCCGGCGGCCTCCACACCGCCGCCGCTCCACTGATCTGCGCCGCCGCCGCTCCACTGCTCCAGTGCCGCCGCCGCTCCGCCGCTTCAGTCATCCACCGTCGGCCTCTCTTCTCTATGTCTAGGTTTGATACTACTCCACCACCACCACCATTGATATAATCTAATTACCTTTTGTTTTAATTTCATAAGTGTGTTAGATTGTTAAAGTTTAGATTGTTATATTTTGTTAGTTTGTTGTTAGTTTTGTTGGATTTTGTTAGATTGTTAGAGTTTTAGATTGTTAGTTTTTTGTTCATTTTGTTAATTGTTAAAGGTTTTTGTTAATTTTGTTAGATTTTGATTAGTTCGTAGAAATTTTTGGTTTGTTGAATATTGTTAATACTTTGTTGTTGAATAAATTTTGTAGTGTTTTATTAATTGTTAAATTGTTATTAGTTTGTAAAAAGTTTAGGTTTGTTGAATATTGTTATTAGTTGTTGAATAAAGTTTTTAGTTTTTGTTAATTGTTAAAGGTTTTTGTTAGTTTTGTTAGATTGTTTTTAGTTTGTAGAAAGTTAAGGTTTGTAGAATATTGCTATGAGTTTGTTGTTGAATAAAGTTTGTAGTTTTTTGTTAATTGTTAAAGGTTTTTGTTAGTTTTGTTAGATTGTTATTAGTTTGTAGAAAGTTTAGGTTTGTAGAATATTGTTATGAGTTTGCTGTTGAATAAAGTTTGTAGTTTTTTGTTAATTGTTAAAGGTTCTTGTTAGTTTTGTTAGATTGTTATTAGTTTGTAGAAAGTTTAGGTTTGTAGAATATTGTTATGAGTTTGTTGTTGAATAAAGTTTGTAGAAAGTTTAGGTTCGATGAATTGTTGTTTTAATAGAATTGTTGTTTCTTGTTAATTAATCATAAAAATGGGAGAGAAACAACAATGGTCGAATGAGCAAATAAAATGTTTATTAGAAACTTGCATTGAAGAGATAAACACCGTGGGTAAAAAAGGGTTGAGTTTGCACAAAGACTCATGGGCTAAGGTAATAAGTGTTCTTAAGGAAAAGTTTGTGTTGGATTTGTCTAAAAAACAAGTGAAAAATGCCTATGATAATCTTAAAGCCAAATACATAGGATGGGTGTATTTGAAAAACAAAACCGGCAACATCTACAACCCTCAAACAAATACCTTTACCTTAACGAACGAGGAATGGGAAGAATTTAAGAATGTATGTTCATATATTTTTATTTTTTAACATCTATCTCTACCTTAAGGTCCACCCCTAGTTTATTTTTTAACATCTACCATTAATCTTTTAGGGGCATGTGAAAGCTGCATCCTTAAAAACAACTCCATTAGCATTTCCGGAACTTTGTGTACAACTGTTTGATAATAATATTGCCACGGGATCGCAAGTGGACCTCAACCCAAACATCAGTTGTTGGATCATCCTCCTGTCATCGGCTCCAATCGGTCCAACCATTGATGATTATGGACAACATTTTTGCCGACACAGAAGATGATGTCGGCACTACTCCTACTACCGAGCCTACTACCGAGCCTACTACCGATCCTACTACCGAGCATACTCCCGAGCCTACTCCCGAGCCTACCCCCAAAAGGGCTAAAACCTCAAAATCATCATCATCTGTCGCTCTTGAGGATTTAGCACTTGACATGCAAAATGCTTTGCGACATTTGACTAGAGAAAAACCCCCAAAAAACGCCCAACAGTTACAACAGTTATTGAATGTTCCGAGAAGTTAAATTTGGTTGGGTTAGAGCAGAGAGACCCTCTATATTTGGTTGTTTTTCATATTTTTGGAATGTCCTCGGACATGAGAGAGGCGTGGATGGCATTGCCAAATGTTCCCGACGTGTTAAAAGGGTGAATCGAGATGACGGCTAAAAATTTAGGACTTATGAAGTAGTGAAGAACATGGGTTTTGTTAAAAACATTATTTGCTTTTGGTGTATGTTTTTTTTTTGTTTTGTTGAAAACATATTTGTTTTTAGTTATGTTGAAAACATTCTATGCTTTTTGGTTATGTTGAACACATTGTATGTTATTTTATGGCTATGTGACATGGATGTTTATGCTTTATGATAATGGTTGCTTTGTTATGGCTATGTGACATGGTTGTTTATGTTTTATTAACAGGTTCATAATGAATAATGATGATAAAATACTTATGGTAGTTGTTATGTATTTGTATATCCGCTTTTTTTGGAAGAGGGGTTTGAAACGAAAATGAGATAATGATTCGGCAATGACGGGACATAGATACACATTAGAGTTATTGCAAGGAAATCCCAAAAAATGCATTGAATTGTTACGCATGTCCCGTGAATCATTTGTCCGACTATGTACACATTTTAGAACAAATTATTCGTTAAAGGATAGTAAACATGTTTTGGTTGAGGAAAAGATGGCTATGTTTTTTATGATAATCGGCCATAACTAACGTTACGTGGTTATCAAGCGTAGATTTCAACACTTAAAGCAAACAATTCATATATTCTTTCATGAAGTGTTGGATAAAATTATGCTTTTCACCAAAGATATGATAGTGCCAACTTCTTTCAATCCGAATCCAAACATTCTGGGACATAACAAGAGGCTACAAAAGATTTTTAAAGGAGCGGTTGGTGCACTAGATGGGACCTTGATACATGTTGTTGTTCCTACTAGGCAACAAGATTTATATAGAGGAAAAGGAAAGGGCGATTGTTATCAAAACGTATTAGCAATTTGTGATTTTAACATGATTTTCACTTTTCTTGTGGCCGGATGGGAAGGGGTAGCACATGATTCTAGAATATTATCAGAGGCATTATCAGATGCACATGCGCCATTCCCATTTCCACCATCAGGTATTTTTATTGTTTGTTAATTATTTCTATGTTAGTTTAATATTGTAATTAATTATAAATATATACAGAGAAATACTATCTTTGTGACACCGCGTATGCACACATACGAGGATTTATGGCTCCATATCGTAATGTGAGGTATTGGCTTGGAGATTTTCGTCAGAGACGTGCGTTAACCAATAAAGAAAAATTTAATCATGCACATGCAAAACTTCGAAACGTCATTGAAAGCAAGATTCCCTATATTGAAGAGGATGGCACCATTTCCATTCAAAACACAAAGGAACGTTTTCGTTGCATGTTTCGCGCTACATAATTTTATTAGGAAACAGGGTTTGGACGATGAGTTGTTTACACAATACAATCAACCCAATGTGTCGATTGGAAATATTCGTGGGCAAATTGATGCTGATGAAGACGAGGTTGAAGCACTTGGCACTGCATCAGATCGGGAATATATGACTCAGTGACGAGATGAAATTGCTGAGCAGTTAATGCAAAGTACGGAAAAAATGATAATGTTTGTGGTATTATGAATATTATTTCAGTGTTGTTGACTATTATTTAAATTTGGATGTTGAAGACCTTTTTTATTTATATTGCAGTTTATTTAAATTTCAGTTTATTTAAATTTCAACTTATTTTAGCAATCTGCAGATGTTAAAAAACAAACAGTCTTCTTGTTGCAGACTGCAGAGTTTTGGTCCACCTCTTCTGCTACAGATGTTGGCAGGTGTGGTCCGCAGATTGCAGACATTTTACCTCTGAAAAAACAAACAGCACCTAAGATAAACTTAAAAATAATAATACTCAAATCTTTCATACAATATGTTAACAATAAAGTATTAAACAAAAGTTCGTTTTGGTTCGGCTCTTGACTCGGGATTAAACCGAAAATGGTGGCCACATACTCAATACCATGGAACTTACAAAAATGAATTTACAAACTAAAATAAACAGAAACTAAACAAGATTAGTAACCTTAAACGATGTATATGTAAACAAGGACTATAATAGTCCTCCATGTAGCCTTGCCTTATAGTATCCCACCGCAATCGACCAATGACCGGAAGAAGTGAAAACCGAAGGAAACAAGGGGTGTATATTATATATATTTTTCAAAAACAAGCTTTAATTACTAAGAAGTTAGTTAGAATGTAAGATTAAACTCAGTTTGACTTTGGAAAGTCAAACTGCCAAGAACTTGAATAATAACCTTAGAAATCTTAGATTGAGATAGAGATTGATGAAAAGAGCAGGGGAAAATGAAGGGAATAGGCTTGTATTTATAAGGTAAGTTGAATGGGTCATGTATGGGGTTTAATTCAAGTGTTTACATGCAAATGGGTGGAGAAAAATGAGTCAAACAAACACAAAACAACAAAACTCGTATCTGCTGCTGCAGAGCACTTTAGCGTGGTGCTAAGGGCTCTGCCCTTTCCACTTAGCACGGTGTTAAGTGTCACAAAGGGAAAATCTGATTTTTTAACTCTGGCAGTTTCAGTCCCTGAAGTTCGTTTTGAGCGTTTTATGGGCATTTTAAGGGTTGTAAAAGGTGTTTTTGAGATCCAACAACCATAAAACAAATATGTAACATAAAATTCATCATTTGTATATCATTTAAAGGTTCGGGATACAAAACATATCGGTTTTCATAATAAAAACAAATACAAGGGCGAATACGAATCGAATCGGAAAATGACGAATGTCACATATGGTGAGTGATCATACGGGTCTCTTCTATTTTGGGTACTCATTGTTTCTATTTTTGGTTTTGTAACTTCTGGTATTCGGTTTAGTTTGGTTTTCTGAGCTGCTCGGTTTCTCTTTGTTGTTTTCTCAATTTCCGGATCAAACTGTAGCGGCTCTTTCTCAAGGGAATATCTCATCTGCATCAACTTGTAAAGTTACCTGCACAGACAAAAACACTAACACTTTGCGCGTTGATTCCTCGGCAACGGTGCCATTTTGATGTATATGTTGTGCTCTAATAAAATATAAGTATTTATGAAGCTTAAATACCTATAACTAGTACGGGTAAGTAAGGTCGTCTCCACAGGGAATCAGTGGAAAGTGCAAGTAAAGTTCATAATTATTAATTATTATATTAAACGGACAAACGATGTACTAGCTGAATTGTAGACACAACTGAACTCCGGTTTACCAAATTACCAGTTTAGTGTATGAAAACCAAATTTTAATCAATGACTAACGATTACTGGTTCAATGACATAAGAGCTAACCCTACATGTGATGAACACAACTAGAAAAGTGATGCATAATTTGATAACCAAAATCATAAACTGTTTAAACAATCAATTCTAATGTAAAACAAGATTAAAAACATTCGATCAAGTTCACACTCATTCAAAACATAGAATCTGTTCAATGTTAATTTACACAAAATCCTAGCCTAAAGTGAATACAATGGTTTAGCCTGACATCGGCATCACGAAAGATTCGCTTATCTGATGAGAGGATGAAATCATGCGATGAACTGACGAACCGTAGGCTTCGGGATGGGGGGGAAATCGTCCCAGTGCTTGTACTTGGTTGCTAGAATAAAGGATAGGTCGAAATAGGGGCTCAAAACTGATTATATCAAATTTAGGTTAATTTTCCCGTCTGAAGGGATGTTAGCGCGGCGCTAACATCCCAGGGGTGAGACCTTAGCGCCGCATTAAGGTCTACTTTCCTAATTTATTAACTTTGACCTTAGAGTAGCTCTAAGGTTCACTCAGGGCCCCTTATCCGCGCTAAGGGGTATCTGACACATTTTCATTATTTTCTTCTTTAATTTTGCATAGGAAAACGTGCCACTCGTAATGAGTCTTCTACATTTTCATTCCAAGCCTGTAATTCACCCCGATAAGCGTCCTTAACATCAAGTATCTTGAAACACATAAACATGCTTGAAGTACCAAAGTCTACATGATATTTAAACTAAAATTAAACAAATAAGATAATAATATAAATGACTTTTACCCGATCATCATCCTCGGGTGGGTAAAAGTGAAATTGCACTAATCTTGACGTTACTAATCTCGTGAAAATAACGTTAAAAGTGGCGGAAGGTTAATCAGGCATCATGTGGTGGCATTGATAGCCGAAAGACAATGGTGCATGCACCAATCAGCCGGTGTCCCGATGGTTGAGTGTTATGTGCCTCATGTTCAAGGCTTTATATAAAACTATTATCGAGCCGGGGCTCTCACCGAAAGCAACATCTATGTTCCTACGAGGCAGAGGTAAGGTTGTCTACATCTTACCCTCCTTAGACCCTACCATAGCTTTGCTATTGGTGGGATATACTGAGTACGATGATGATGAAGATGATGATGATGATGATGATGAGAGTTAAATTTGTAATATTTAGAAAGTTATATATACATATAGGGTAAGGTGGGTTAAAATAAGAAGTGAAGTGGATCTTAGTACTGCTTATCATCCGCAATCTGACGGTAAATAACGAACGATTCAAACTATAAAAGATATTCTCCGTTCTTGTGTTCTCGATTTTGGAGGCAATTGGGATGTTCATCTACCGCTTATCGAGTTCTCTTATAATAATAGCTTTCACTCTAGCATTGGTATGGCACCTTTTCAAGCGCTCTATAGTCATAAATGTCGATCTTCGATTTGTTGGAACGAAGTTGGTGAATCTCAAATCACTGGTCCTGAATTAGTTCAAGAAACTACTGACCGAATTGCTCAAATCCGTCAAAATCTCCTGGCTGCTCGTAGTCGTCAGAAGAGTTATGCTGATAAGAGACGTAAACCCCTAGAGTTCAGTGTTGGTGATTTTGTTTTACTCAAAGCTTCCCCTTGGAAGGGAGTTGTTTGTTCGTTTTGGAAAGAAGGGGAAACTAGCTCCTCATTTCGTTGGTCCTTTTGAGATTATTGATTGAGTTGGTCTTGTTGCGTATCGACTCAAGCTTCATGTTGAACTCTCTAATATTCACCCGGTGTTTCATGTTTCTAACCTCAAGAAGTGTCTTGCCGAGGGTAATCTCCACATTCCTCTTGATTAAGTTAGTATTGATGACACTATGCATTTTGTTGAGCAACCCGTTGAGATTATGGATCATAAGGATAAAGTCACTAAGCGAAGCCGCATTCCTTTAGTTAAAGTTCATTGTAACTCCAAGCAAGGCGCCAAGTTTACGTGGGAGCGTGAGGACCGGATGAAACTCAAATACCCTCATCTTTTCGTTGTTACGGATTCTCTAATTTCGGGACGAAATTCCCAAAAGTATGGGATACTGTAACCTTTCGGGTTTTACCACATCTCATTTGTAACTGTTACCCGGCCCATTTACGGGTCTGGGCTTGTTCATTAATAATATTCCGCATTTATCGAGTTATATTTATTGTTTTAATTATATTTAATTATCTATAATATATCTTTAATGTTTATACACTTTTAGCCCAAAGTATTTAGTTTTAACTTCTTATGTCCATTCCTAAACTCCATGGACCAGATTGTAACATTATTGTTATAACCCACATTACAAACTGGATATCCGTTTACCTATACCTGTATCTATATCTTTTTCTTGGACCCGATATACAATTTGATTTCTTGAACCACAATTGTCGCTATAAACGTGTTGTTTGATCTTGTATATATCTTGTTTATGGTATAATCGGCCTAGCCGACACCTCTAATCAAGTTAATAATATCAAATCTAATTCGATTTCCATTCTAACTAAACCACAAACCCTAACCCTTGATGAACACGAAATCGTTAATTATGTTTCAATTAAAAGTATAGATACACTCCTTATATAGTAGCCGACAATTTCCCCATATTTAATTAGATTAACATAAACGTTTATGTCTCGTTCATTCACATAATACCGCTGGCCAATGTTAACATTTGTTACCCTATCACCGGTCATCGAAAAAGGTAATTGAACACATGATTTTAATCGTGTTTACATGTAGATCAAAAGCCCCAATATCAATTTGATTATCAAGGACGGGATAGATCAAATTGATTGATTAGGGTTTATGATCAAATCTGTGATGAACTGGTTTTGTTTATAATTATTGGAAAGAAGGTATAAACCACACGTCGCTGTAGCCCAACTGGTTAATATATATAAGTTATGGGGCGGTGGTCGCAGGTTCGACCCCCTTCACCCTTTTTTTTGGGATTTTCTTGTTTAATTTCTTTTTAAACCATGTAACAATTATATTAATAACAATAATAATAATAATAATAACTAATAAAGATTACTTTAATAAAAACCGGTTTATGCATATACGTATATATAAATAAAGTATACTATAACTTATAAACGAATGTTTTAATAAATATATATGTCAAGTAAATTAATTTTATAAAACTATAACACTACTACAAAACGGTAGGGCTGTTCAAAACCGGATATCCAAACTTTCGGATATCCGAATCCGAATCCAAAATTTCGGATATCCGAACATCGGATATCCGAATATCCGAAAAAGAAATTAAAAAACCTTTTTTAATAACAAAAACCATACATCATCTCCAAATCCAACAAATCAAACATAAAATTTGAATCTGCCATTTCTAACATTCAATAATCTTTACAAAACTAAATCACTTGAACAGTTGGTGTCCATCGTCAGCATCCACCGTCATCCACCAACCACCGCCGCTGCTCATACCTCTCAGACTCCATTACATATGAAGGACAAATCCTGTTTATTCGTAGATCTCCGTTCCATCTCCATGTCCATTCCAGATCAGATCTGCTGCAGCCATGGCAAATCAGATTCGTTGCCGGAATTACTCGTTTATGGTGGCTAGTTCAACTAGGTGACACCGAACTGAAGTATGGGACTTTTGAATGGAGACGGTGTGGTGGACTGATGGTGAAGACACAAGGCGATAGTGGCGGCGTGCAAGTGTATTGAGAGAATGAAAGGCAAAAATGGGGCTTGTGATTTGATGAATATGGTCCGTATGTGTGTATTGAAAGAATGAAAGGCAAAAATGGATTAGGGGATTAGGGTCTGCTGATGGTATATGTGTTATAAGAGAGAGGTTTTGTATAATGTATAATATAAATTAAAATTAAAAAAAATTAAAATTAAAATACCGGATAATTCGGATATCTGAAAAATCTGAAAACTACTATCTGAATCCAAATCCAAATTTTCGGATATCCGGGATTCGGATATCCGAATTTTCGGATATCCGAAAATTCGGATAGTTTGGATACGGATAGTCGGATAATTCGGATACGGATTCGGATTCGGATAGTTTTGAACACCCCTACAAAACGGGGTATTTGCAACTGTCGTTTCGGTTGCAAATCTGTCGCAAATGCCCTTTTGCGACCGAATTGCGACCGATTTTGGCGGTCGGTTAAACCTTGGTCGGGAATTACTTTGCGACCATTTTTAGCGACCGAAAAATATTGTTGCAACCGGTTTTGCGACTAGAGTTTCAGTTGCAAATTTATTGACCAAACTTCCGACCGAGTCTTTTTTGCAACCGATTTTGTGACCCAACCTTTAGCGACTGAGATTGCGACCGCAACACTTCACGACCGGTTTTGAAAACTGGAAATATTTGCAACAGATCTTGCGACCGAACTGTTAGCGACCGTGATTGAACCCTTTTGCGACTGAATTATTTAAGTTCGGCAACCGATGTTGCGACCGCCAGTTTAGGAACCGGTGTTCCAACTGCCAGTCTAGCAACCAGTGTAGCGACAGCTTCTTTGGCGATTGATTTGGTCACAAAGATATATTTAAAGATTTATTTAATTTTCAATGTTTACAAATTCCAATTCTATTTAACAAATAATATACAATAAATTACACATGCTTATAAAAATATCCAATATCCATACAAAAACACTATATGTGGTTCAAATACATGAGCATCAAAACTAGAGACCAACCTTGCTCACTAAACAAGCTATGAGACCAAACTAGATGAACACTTGACACTAATGCTTATTTTAGGCTATATAAGCATTAGAACTAGGACTATAAACACATTGACTGCAACAACCTGAAGCCCATCACAATAGCCAATTGACCCATGTCAGCAACCAAGTAGGAGCAATACTCTTAACTAAATCAGCATTTGACCATTGGGTTTGAAATCTAAACACGTAGAAAGAAAACCGGTTTCGTAAGTTACACACAGTAGAAAAGATAAATTATAAGCTAATAAGAAAATGGAAAGAGAGGTTATACTTGTCTGTTGTATAATATGATGACTTTGATTTCCGATCATCATTTTTCTCCCTCTCCATAGAGCTCATACCATTGCATACACACCTACACAAACTTATCAACAAAAAGTTTTCCGACCGAAAAAGTTCGGTTGCTAATTTTCCAACCGATTATGTTTTGGTTGCTAGTTTTGCAACCGATTTACTTTTGGTCGTTAGTATTGCGACCGATTTGTTTTGGTCACAAATATGGTCGCTAACTAGGCGACCATTTTGGTTGGTCGCAAATTTCGGTCGCTTATGCCCATTTGTGTAGTAGTGTAAATAATATTTATTAAGCTAGGTTTTTATAAATTAAAATAATTGTTTTATATAATAAATGTTGATATGTAATATTAAATTATTGTAATATTGTTTAATTAGTGTTAATAACACATCTTTACTTAACGTATTCGTTACTCTCGTTCTCAATAGGCTTTAACGTTCGCAGTGTGACTTTCCCGCCTTTTCATTATCACTTTTGTTCGTCTTTGAGGTGAGTACCACATTCCCCGTATTTTTACTCGTTTTCCACGTTTTGGGGGCATATGCGTAAATTGTATTTCTCATATATACTTATACACAAAACTGCAACTATTGTCTTATGTGCTAACGAATTGTATACCAAACTTGTTATGTGTTTATGTGTTCATTGTGAATCGCATTCGGAGAGGTCCAGCATAATCTCAGAAATAGTATGATCATACGCCAGTCGTTATAGCCTTTGTGCTTCTCGACATCTCATTTATATTTGCTCATTGGTTAATTTGTTATTCTCATATGACTTGTTGCAATTACTTATTTTATATATACTATATGTACCTTTAAACTGTGTGTTGCTCACTTAACCTTGTGTTGACAAAACTATTTTATTTTCAACGCATATGCAGGTCATCGTTTGATGTGAAGTAACTAAAGTACAAGATCACTTAAGGATTTATGCTAGAAAAAAACTTAATGAGACATATTATTATGATTTTTGATCGATTAATGCACTTTTGTTTTGTTTGGATATTGTATGGATGGTTGTTTTTATTTATAATTTATTTAATAGATATTGAAACTTTTAATAATGCATGATAGTAACCTTGAGAGCTGTGAGCAATCAGTTCACGCCCCGGCATTTCCGTCGTAGGTTGTGGTGTGACAAAATGCATGAGAAGCCTCCATTTACAAATAATGCAAGCCGTTGGCATGAGAGAATGTAGGGAGCAATTAGATATCTTTTAAATGTTTCGTTTATATATATATATATATATATATATATATATATATATATATATATATATATATATATATTAACTAAATAAATAAACAATAATACAATAATATTATAAAACATAAATAAATTAAATAACTCGATATATTATTAATAAAATTTTCCGAACATAAAAACAATTCGGGTAATGATAAGAATAAAATTTTGAAAAACCCGAGTTGTTACATATAAAACACACATAATAAAGTAATAAAATTGCATGGAACTTTGTCCAATGGTAAAGATGGGTTTACCGAAGTACCTACAAAGTAAATCAGATTTCAGTTTATAATATTAACAAAGAAAACAACAGTTTTTTTAAAACATATAAGCAACATTTATCCAAAAAAATAACTATAATTTCATTAACTAAAACCAAGCAAACAAAGTGAATGATAACATATGAGCAATAACATTTGTAAAGAAAAACAAAAAAAATGAGGGTATACTTGAAAGCATCGGCATGTTAATTTGTTTTCATTGGAGTTCAAGTGGAACCAAATCATGATATAATTACCCAAACACAATATCAAGAAACAGGATATATCAAAATTAACCAAACACAGTCAACAAAATTAACCAAAAACAGCATTCAACAAAATTGAGATTAAACACGTACCTGGGAAAACTTGAAGGGATTCTCGCTGCCGAGCCCACCAAATTGGGGTATGCCAAAGGATGTTACGAAGAATTGAAGATAGGTAGCAAATTGAAGGGTTAAATGTTGATATAATATAACCAAAGTTAATAGGTCGCCAGATATAAGGGATGGGCGACGAATTGCACACTTATTAATAAGCAACTGGATGTGACGGACTATGCCTTAAATGTGCGGGCCCGAGACTTGCCGGAGAATTATTGAGAATGTGTTATAGATTGCCGGAGCTTTAATTGTCATTTAATTTAAAGGTGTGTTAAGGGGAGAAGATGGGAGATTGAAGGTTGCCTATATGTATAATATAGATAATAATATAGATATAGATTAGTTATTAAAGGGCTATGATCATTTATAAGCACCTTCAACCACTAAATGTATAACTGGAACCGGAAAAAGCCTCTAGTGTCTATGTGACGTTAAAATGACATAAATAACACCAGTTTTTAACCTCTACTATAGAGGGTAAAATTAAAATAAAAAGTAAGACAAAAATGAGAAGTGTGAGAAGAATTTGTGGCCACACAAAAAAAC
>NW_027501391.1:0-30167 GCF_021521415.1 Bidens hawaiensis | reverse complement strand
AAGCGAAAGAGCTGAACAAATAGGTCACGGTTTGGTCCTATATCATCATTATCTTCACTTGTTTTAACCTTAATACCTTAGTGTGGCTCGGTATTAACCCATGGATATTTCCTTAACCGTTTTCAGCCAAAACTTGACCCGAGTGACCATAAAGCTTGCACCTTTATGGTCCAAAACGTCCAAGGCTAGGTCTAGGGTTTCTTTTATGAACCGTTCATAACCATAAATTCGTTAAGTCCATTTTAATCATCAAATCATCAACTTTATGAATTATGTAGACCCGATCTACTCTAGGTTTGAGTTTCATGGCAAACCGTTTATAAAAACATAACCTTTAAGGGTCAAAAACGTACCTTTACTCGTTTTTAGGTTATGGTTTCGCTTGGTGATGAAGTACAATCTTGTATCTTGCTTAAATATTTAAGATCTATCAATCTTTATCTAGGTTTTTGCTCTAGGATTCCTTCTATGGCTTACGGCCGTGAAAGAGAGTATGTGTGTGTGTTTTGAGTGTGTAGAGATTCTTCAAAGATACGATGGATGGAAATGGAAAGGATTATGGTTTAAGGGGGTATTTATACTCTCTTAAGCCCCATGGACCTAAGGCTCATCTTTCCTTTTTGGTCCATAACTCATTCCATCTAAATAACCTACTTACTCTTTCATATTTTATTATTATTATTATTATTATTATTATTATTATTATTATTATTATTATTATTATTATTATCGTTCCACTAACTCAATTATTTCACCTGACAGAAATAATATATTAAATATTATTTTAGAAATTCTGGATGTTACAAGTCTTCCCTCCTTAAAGAGGTTTCGTCCCTGAAACCTAGCTTATTCCTTGTAAAAGGAACACTTCCCGCATTCACGCACTTTATTGGATCGTATTTGCTTTCCGGGTTATCCTTCTTACTCATGACTTGCAGTCACCGAGTGGTGTTCATGTGCGCTACTTAAGGTAGCTTGTCCATGAGGCCCTCGATGTTTCAAGTCTCGTCTCGTCCTTCCAAGGGACCATGTTTCATACTATTTATCACTATTGTCTAAAACGACATTTTATCATAACATAAATAGTCATTCATAACCAAACTCAATCTATTACACGTCATAGATAAGCATAAGTTTACAACCTTAAAACAAAACAATTTTTAGGCAATCATACTTAAAACGAAATAAAACTATCACGTAAGCAATTATTCCTTGATCGAGCGCTCCTCACTGCAGTTTCCTAAGTCTTCACCCTTTCGCACCTCCCGCCTCTATTTCCTTGCAATCCCTAGCCATGTGGTCAGCTTTACCACATTTGAAGTATTTCGGGCGATCAGGGCATTCTCGAGAGTAATGCCCATTCTTTCCACACCGATAGCACCTACCCGTCACAGTCTTGCATTCTCCCTGGTTCACTTGCCCAAACTTCTTACATGCATCCTTGTTTCCAACCTTAATCTCCCTCTCATCTTTTGTTGCATCATCTCACCAGACCGCTTAGCTGGAGTAGCCCATTTCTTCTCCTTCTTTTCCTCCTCCACCGCATCGTCCACAGCCAGGTCATCAAACCACTTCTACAAGCTCAATAGCATAATCAAAGGTAGCAGGTTTACTAGCCCTGACTAACGTGCGGATCTTCTATGGAAGTCCTCTGATGTAGCACTTGACCCGCTTCACTTCAGTGTTCACCATAAACGGCACTAACCTAGACATTCGGTTGAATTCAGTACTATACTCACGATGCGTCATCTTTCTTGCTTTCAAGTTCAAGAATTTCATCTCAGCTCTTTCAACTTCGGCATCAGCACAGAACCTCTTCATCACCAAATCCTTCAGATCATCCCACCTCATTGCCTTAATCTCATGGGTCTTTCTCTGCTCCACACTTTCCCACCAGTACATTGCCTCATCACTGAATGATTGGGTAGCCTTAGCCACAGCTTGGTCGGGACGGCACTCGCTAATCCGGATAATTTTATCCATTGCGGTTATCCATTGGAAAGTTGCGATTGCGTCTCCCAGACCAGTTATGTTGGTGCATGGTGTCAGTAGTTCAGTGTCTAGTGTCTGTAATCGAGTTTGTAATGTTTTGTATTTGATGTAAGCGAAGTTAGCTAACAAGTTCGCTGATATAGGCGAACTTGTTAGACAAGCGAAGTTAGGGACAACTTCGCCTGAACATGCCAGGCGAAGTTGTCGTGATATATATTGATTAGGTTACGGCTTAATCAATAAGAAGTTTTATTATTCGAGTTTACGAGTCAGAGAGTCCTGTAATCAGTGATTGATATCACGTGTTTAAGGTTGCAATATAACGAGTATTTGTTTATTGTAACGTGTGTTCGATTGTGTTAACTCGTATCGTCTTCTACGCTCGTAACGTCTTACGTAGGGATTCCGCACCTACGTAGAACGAGATATCTCGTGTAGATCCGGCTGGGAACCTACAAATGGTATCAGAGCCTTAGGCTCTTATGCTATGGTTCGAGATCTGCGTTTTGGTGTTTCTGGCACGTTTCTGATCGTTTCTGGCCGATCAGCGCCGCAGGCGAAGTTATTGGGTTCAGGCGAAGTTGTCGCTTAAATTTTAGGGTTTAGGCGAAGATATAAGGTTAAGCGAAGTTATCCACAACTTCGCCTACCTCACAAGTTCGCTTATCAGTCAGGCGATGTTATGGACAGGCGAAGTTATAGCCAGGCGAAGTTATGGATAGGCGAAGTTGACTTTAGGCGAAGTTAACGAGAAAAAAAAAAAAAGAGTGTTTTGGAGTTTTCGTCTGTATGGCCAGGTGTACACGATTATTGTGAGACCGGAGATGTTGTTCCGTCAACGAGTGAAACTTGTTATCTCTGGGTCTTAAGTGTGAACAAATACGTGTCAACTCTGGATATGGAGTTGAGGTTGTGAATGGGATATTGAGTGAAACTGGATATTGACACATATTTGGGTGTTTGTGGGCAAATGAAATAGTTGTTGTTCGAGGTTGACCAGCTGAAGAAAGTCAAATTGAACTGAAGGTTTTTGTCATTACTGGATTGCGGTCAGAGCATATTATTTATGTTATTTTCAAGGCGTTCGAGAATTGGATCCTGAAACGTGATGCTTATTTATTAAAGTGAAAATTCTGGAACAAGTTGGATTTAATCGGGAATTAAAGTGTTTATGTTCTTGATCGTTATCCCTGGTGATTGAAGATGCTTCGGATTAATTAATGGTCATGTGTGTTAGATTCTGTCAAGGTGGTTTTGTGATGAAATTGATCACTTGATGTTGAGTAGTTGAAGATTAAACCTTATCGTATGCCGACGTGTTGGTGAAGTTGTGGAGGGAGCCCAACTTCACGTGTTGGTGAAGTTAGAAGAACTTCACGTGTTGGTGAAGTCAGAAGGACTTCACGTGATTGGTTGAGATGATCAATTAGGCACGGGGATGCATGCATTTCAAAGATCTCAATCTATATAGTCGGAGAAGCTTACACTGAAGGGGAGATCGGATATGGAAGACGCTGGGTGATTGGTAGATTTGTGAAGCTACATGACAGTTTCAGACATGGCTGGTTGAAGAGCAAACAGAAGATCATCAGTTAAGAGGGAGTCTGTTGGTGCATGTTTTGTAACAGATGAACTTTTGTGTTTGTTAGAATTGAGAGCAACGGTCAAAGGGGAGTCTGTTGGTGCATGTTTTGTGACCGTCGCTATGCAATTCTGTTCAGCATTGTGGAAGTACGAAGTTAGAGCAACTTTGCCATAGGTGAACTTGTAACAACTTCGCTATAGGCGAAGTTGTAACAACTTCTGCCATAGGCGAAGTTAGAACAACTTCGCCTACAGGCCCAAGCCCGCGAAGTTTATATATATATATGTGTGTCTTGTTTAGGTTTGTGTATCCAGAAATTAAGAGTTTTGTGTGATCAGTTTATTTGTCTAGAGAGAAACCGAGAGGGAGAGTCGTGTGGGACGGCCCGAGGTAGAGCTCACCTCGGGTCGGCCGTGTTTCTGTTTATGTTCGGTATGTAACGTGTTTGGTTATTATATAAAAGATCTGCAGATGTGTTTATCCCGTTCGTGTGTTTGTTCGTGTGTTTATATGTGTGTAATCGTGTTCTTCGTCTTCTACACCAATAAACGAGTCTAGGAGGATTCCGCACTCCTAGACCTCGTGCGGATCTCGTATCGATCGGCGACGCCCCGGGGGACCTACAAGTTAGCTTCGACGGGTCACAATCCTTGAAGGACCTGTAGTTACACCCGTCTTGGCCTCCCTTTCCATCTACGGTTTTCACAAATCGAACTTCACTTGAATCACCTTACTCTCTTTCATCTTTCTTTCCATCCCCTCCTGACCCCTCAGCTGTTCTTCCATGGCTTCTAGCAGACCCTTCAGGAGTCAAGTTCTTCACAGTAGTGGCTACGGCTTGAAACATGGCTGCTTGAACTGCAGGGTCAAGTTGATACCCTTCGTTGTTGCTCGGGTTTTGTCCAGCTGCGCTTCCCTCTTCCCTTGTATTAAAAGCCGATTCTAAAGAAGGTTGTCGGGCCATACGTGTCCTACCACCAGGTCCAGTGCGACCTCCTGCTCCAACAACTTGCCTATCTCCAACCATCGTCTTCTGGAAGGGAAACACAAACGTTATCACTCTAGGAATTATTTAACACATGATTCGTAAGGTAAGTAGTTAATGACAGTGGCCAAGTGTAATTAACTATTTTCATTACTCCTTAGATTCTATATACTTCCCTTTATGATTTCACTTGTGCTAGTTTCTACTTTTAAACAGTTAATCAATCAAACAATCAATTAATCATATCCCTAACATACACATATCCTTCCTTTAGCAATTAAGCTAACATCTTTACACATTATTAAACCATATACTTTACCTTTACTGAGCTTGTTTGAGTGGCACATGTCTATCTTGAACTGGCATCTTCTTTCTTTTCTTACTTAAATCCCATTCTCTGTTCGAGTCTAAGCATGTAAGATGCTTAATTCTCCCGAACTTTTCTCTAATACCAACTTGTAAGGCCCCGATCCCGGTGCCCTACTTTGGACCCTGGATTTACTCATAAACACAGTTATAAATATCAGAGTTAAATAAAACTTTCGTGGAATATTAAATCTTTCATTAATTGTTACATATTACTTCATAAACATGTCTTACAAACATTCCTTTCTTTCAAAATAAACGTCAATAATGTTAAAACAACTTGAGTTTTCGGATATCAGTCTCTTATTTGCCCACCATATGCCCGCTCAAGCTAGCTGCCTCATTCTACTCACCTGCTTGCATACAAAAAGTCAGCTACGCGGAGTGAGTTCTAGTTAATCAAGCGACAAACAATACATACACATATCATACATACATACATACATATCCGAAGATACATAGCCATACTTAACCAGTTTCCCTTCAATCATACATACATACATACTATCACTTACCTCAGTCCACCCAGAATATGTTCATAGCCCGGTGTCTATACCTATACTCAAGGTCGTGAACACATAAAAGGTTCGCAGTCCTTACCTATGTTCACCATTTACGGTACGTGAAAGGTCTGCAGTCCTTCCCTATACCATCCTACATTAACAACACCTACAAGGTCCACAGTCCTTCCCTATGTTGCAACCTATTTCATAGCACGTACGAAGTCCGCAGTCCTCTCCTATGCTACCACAATACAATTACAGCACGTATAAGGTCTGCGGTCCTTTCCTATGCCAGCTCCTAGCTAAGGTAAACATAAGGCCCACAGTCCTTAACTCCGTTCTCATATATCATCCGTATCACGTATAAGACCCGAAGTCCTTAACTACGCCATCACGTGCCAAGTCTACGTCCAACAGAAGTTAGATGGATTTGCCATCCTAACTTACTACGTTAGACGTAGAACTCAGATACCATTTATGTACCTCCATACACGTACTTAACATATACAACATTTACATCTTAGCATAAGAACACTCTAGGCGTTCTTCACATCATTCATTTAACAATCATACTCCTTGTCGATACGTGCAATATCCGAAGATCGTTCACGCACCGTCAAGCATTCATTCATACATAATCATACAAGGCATACACTTACCACTTAAGGTAAGTGTATTAACTAATCACATAGAGTATGCACACAACCCCGAAAACATAACAAGGAAGTGGGGCTAGAAACTCACCTGGGTTCTGTTACGTTCTTCGTTAATCGTTATTCCTCCTTTTAACTGTGCTCAGCTAACTATACATTAGTTACATGTATCAATACTTGTCCTAATCACATTATTCAGGTTTCACCAGAAATGGTTAAGTCTGATCTATTCTAATAGCATTGTATTTGAATACCTAATGATCACATGTATCGATAATGTTCACATTGTAAGCTAATGATCACCTTGTAAGCTAATGATCACATTCTAAGCTAACATTATAAGCCAATGAACACATTGTAAGCTAACGATCACATTGTAGGCTAATGATCACATTATAAGCGAGTTCTTTATATGTAATCGATCATCCATTTGTAATCGACTTCTATAGTATAATTGATTTATCTCATTGTAATCGAGTTCATGTAAGCGAGTTCATAAGTTGTATGCGAGTATACTATGTAATCGACTGCTTCAGTTGTAAGCAAACATAGCAATGTAAGCGAATGAACACATGTAAGCGAGTACAAGCAATGTAATCGATTATGATTATTGTAATCGAATTGGACCATGTAAGCGAGTTCATTGTAAGCGAAAGAGCTGAACAAATAGGTCACGGTTTGGTCCTATATCATCATTATCTTCACTTGTTTTAACCTTAATACCTTAGTGTGGCTCGGTATTAACCCATGGATATTTCCTTAACCGTTTTCAGCCAAAACTTGACCCGAGTGACCATAAAGCTTGCACCTTTATGGTCCAAAACGTCCAAGGCTAGGTCTAGGGTTTCTTTTATGAACCGTTCATAACCATAAATTCGTTAAGTCCATTTTAATCATCAAATCATCAACTTTATGAATTATCTAGACCCGATCTACTCTAGGTTTGAGTTTCATGGCAAACCGTTTATAAAAACATAACCTTTAAGGGTCAAAAACGTACCTTTACTCGTTTTTAGGTTATGGTTTCACTTGGTGATGAACTACAATCTTGTATCTTGCTTAAATATCTAAGATATATCAATCTTTATCTAGGTTTTTGGTCTAGGATTCCTTCTTTGGCTTACGGCCGTGAAAGAGAGTATGTGTGTGTGTGTTTTGAGTGTGTAGAGATTCTTGAAAGATAAGATGGATGGAAATGGAAAGGATTCGGGTTTAAGGGGGTATTTATACTCCCTTAAGCCCATGTACCTAAGGCTTATCTTTCATTTTTGGTCCATAACTTATTCCATGTAAATAGCCTACTTACTCTTTCACATTTTATTATTATTATTATTATTATTATTATTATTATTATTATTATTATTATCGTTCCACTAACTCAATTATTTCACCCGACACAAATTATATATTAAATCTTATTTTAGAATTTCGGGATGTTACATCAGTTAATATGTTCTATTCTTTTTCTTTAATGCAAATTTCTTATAATACTGAGATTCGAACTCAAAATCTATGATTGTTAAAGAGAATTTATTTTGTTTAATTTCATTTATTGTTATTGTTAACGGCCAACAAACAGAGAACTGTCTAGTTACTCCACAATCCATATGGGTGAACCAATGGCAAAACGCCATCACCAGCTATGTCTGTGCAACGATTCAGAACCGCGATAACGGAACCGGAACAAAAAATGAGTGAACAATTGAACTGGAACCGGAACCTATTATAGTTAACCGGTTCGGTTACATAATCGCTAAGCCGGTTCTCGCTAATCAGTTCTTGCAAGAACCGGTTCGATCGTTTATTTATCAAATGAGTTGTGCAAACTTTGCAAATTGCAAAACAAGTTTATACAATTGTATGTCTTTTTCCACAGTAAAACTAATTTAGATTGCAACATGAACATCCGTTATATTTTAAAAAAAAACCTAATTGTTGAAGTTAAATAAATCATTAACAACGATAGATTAATAGAAGATCATATCATTTTATATTAAATTACTTTGATAGCTTAAATCAAAATTGATCATGGTTGATAGGTATTGAACATAAAGAAAGAATATTTGAAATGATTGAACGGATGCCGATTAATAAATTACTCAATAAAAAATGGGGGTTGGTAAATTTATTTAAAACGTTTTTAATAATCCTGTTCTTCGGTTCCAAGTCTAGAACCGTCAACTTTACCCGGAACCGAATCGGGAACCGCTTAATGCAAATTCTGAGAACCGAGAACCGTAAGGTAACACACATTAGCAGTTCTGAGGCACCAGTTCAGTTTTGGCGGTTCTGAACCATGTTTTGCTCACCCCTACCGCCAGCTGGCCCTACCAAGTCGTACGGAGCCCTTACGCGCCACCAAGTTATATCTAGTTCTGGGGAAACCTGTCACACCCCAACCTATGGCGGAAATGTTGGGGCGTGAGCTGATTGCCCACAGCTCTCAAGGTACTATTATGCAATATTGGAAATTTTAATATCTATTTAATAAAATTTATTTAAGACAAATTATTCAATACAATATCCAAAAAGAAAACTAGTTCACCAAACAAACATTAATCATAAAAACAGAAGTCTTGTTTAATTTTTCTATCTTTATTCTTAAGTGTCCTTCCAAAACTTGCACTAACTTCATTTCACACGATAACCTGTATATGCGTTAAATATATAATAATTTTGTCAACACTAGGTTGAGTTAGTATAACACCAGATTTAAGGCACTATAATAATAATAATAATAAGTAAAAGTGAAAACTGTTCATGTGAGATATACAGTTAAGCCATAGCACATAACAATTAAACGAACCATAAAGAAAAGGCTCAACCAATTCCATATAAATGGACATTGGTTACCAAGCAAGGACTAAACCATTACCATAAAAATGGGCATTTGTTGTCGAAGATACTCGTATGATCATACTATAATGAGGAACATCACCATAATGCATTCAAATAAAGCAAGTTAGGCAAACTGATAAACACACAAAGATACAAAGTTGCGGTTGAATACTATATAATAGAAAATATCTAAGAACGCATATGTCCCCTAAAGATTTAAAATAAGTAAAAAAAGGAGGGGAGTGAAATACTCACCTTGAGGAGGTAATGATTTAATAAGATATAAAGGTAGATCAAGCTATGCGGGGAATACCGACGAGATGTCCTAGTAACGAATAATTGCATAAACGAATATGAATAACTGACTAGATAAAGATTCGGAAATTTTAAATGATTGGGTATATTATTATGGAAGTTAAACATTACCTAGACGTATTATAAATCCTTTTACTTTTCATATATTTAATAAATCTTTTAACATGCGATATATTTTTAATTACAATACATACATATTCATAACTAAAATCCTTATAAAAATATATGCTTATACATATATATATACATACATATACATATATATACATACATAAGCTTTTACTAAAATGTTCGGAATAACATCGAGTTAAACTTATCGGTTTTGATTAAATAATAATTATTTTTTATATCTATAATATTTAAAATATGAATCAAATGTTTAAAAGTAGTATTATATAAGCTTAAAAAAACGGCCAAAAATTTATAAAACACGGGTCTGGAGGGGCTCGAACCCGCGCCCTCCAGACCACACACTCCTTAACACAAACACATAACCAATTGATCTACCAGGCCAGTTGGTTGTAACTTCATAATAATAAATTAAAAACATATGGCCAAAACCCCAAAACATACTATAAACCCTACAAATTCAATTGTTTAATCTGTTAAAAGTTAGTTCGATCAACGTTAGGGTTACTGATCCATGGTTATAGACGAACTTGTTGTACAATTTAATTACCTTAACTGTCACATCCCAAAATCGTTAACTTGGCAACGGAAGACTTAATTTTGTTAATTTGGGCGGTGACAGACGCTGTTCAGCCAATCATATTCAAAATAATGAACCATTAGTTGGACTTTGTTAAATATCAGAGTTTTACACGTGTCAAACATGCACGGTTCTATTTTAAATTACAATTCCAACTATCATTCATTCAAACGCACAACACCATTTTCCCGAATCCTTCACGAAGCATCCATTTTCTTCATTTACCTGAAAAGTATGTTAAAATAATTTTGTCAGCACGAATGTTGGTGAGTTTCTCAATTAAAAACCAGGATGTAACAGTTCTCAACTTTACCCCCATTTATTCATCATTCTTTTCAATGATAAATTTCATTATTCACCATTCTTTTCAATGGGAATTTAATTTCCACTTTTCCAAACATAGCTATATATTTCTTAAACAAAACGTGTTAGTTGTAAACGAGCAAAGAGTACAACACATGTATGACTATCATTATAATAAATTCGAAACATACCAAAATCAAAATATTCCCACCTTTTCAACCAGAGCGACTGGAAGAGTGGGGGGCGTCGCCCCGATAGAGCTACCAATATTTTTAGGCCCTTTTCCTAGGTTTACGATTTTTCCTTTTATAATGACTCATCCCATTTAACACAATTTGTAATATATATAGCCCTTTTCTTTACATACTTTCCCCCCAAAAACATTTATAAATCATTTAAACATTTAAAAGTGGGGATTTACGAGAAAACTCACCTTTGTCTCAGCTCAAATAAAATTTATGTGTGATAACATGCCAATCAACGTTATTAATAAACGAGTGTTTGAATTCTGACAAATATATTATATACCACTTTCTTAACAAAACATAATATAATCGTTATTATTATTTATACCGAAATGTGTTATATTAATAATCTTAATATAAAAACTTTGTTTTCATATTTTATATAAAAAAAATTACATTTTCTAAAAGTATATATTTATTTTTAATATTAATTGTGGTCACTATCCAGATAAACTATTTCGGTCCAAATATCGTGTTTATAAATATATACAAACGCACGAAATCGTCCAAGTCTCAATTGTACAATTTTTAACACTCGATATTATCTAACGGTTTTCGAAATAATTATTAACAACATTTTGTCCAAGTTATTTTCGATAACAATATTTATATTAATTTCTTGTTATCTATCTTTTTCAACACTTAAAGATATACCTCCTCGCGTACGGTTCGAGTCTATAAACTGCTCAAAACCCGCATGCAATGTGATCCGGGTATACCAACGCGTTCGTTTTTACGGAACGAATGTTTCTCCGGTCTCAGATCGTCCATACGATACCTCAAAACCTACATGCAACTCATTTTAAGAAACTATTTTCGTTCTAAAATTTGACCAGTAACTTACGAAGCTTATAGCTCACCATCCAGATGTCTGATCATTGATTACTTTGGTGGAATCAACTATCTATCTGTTAGGAAGGTTCACAGAAAATTTCACTTCAATCCGACGGTCAGATCTCCGGGAATCTTCATTACTTCAGAGTTGCGTTTTCAAAATCCGCCCAGCGAGCTGAACACTAAAACGGATTTAGAAACCCAGCCTAAGCAACTCCGATCCTCATCTCCATCGTTCAAAATGATTATCTATGGGTTATGAACCCTCTGCAAAAATATCAAGATGATCGGACCGTTAGATATTCGGTTATAGACCAAACCGATCTTTGTGGACATGCAAGACTAATACAATCTGTCCAAATTTTAAAACGAGTTTTTAATGAACTTAAGATCAGATTTAGGACAAACGAAGCTTACCATCGCGTTCGGGACGTCGAAAAGTGGTTCTAGGTAGAAGACGGGCTTCGGCCGCCACCGGACCACTGCGTCGGACCACCGCCGGCCGCCAGCCACCTTGCCGGATTCCTCTAGCCTCTCTCTACTCACACTCTCTCTAAAATGCAGATTGTGATGTTAATAATGAGTGAATGGTGGGGTAACCCTCCTTATATATTTTCCGGTTTTAAACGAGTTTTTCGATCGCGTTTCGATTTCTTGCTCCAACGAACCTGCTACTTCGAGTGGCGTTGTATTTTCCAAATACATTTCGTCAAAATACTTATTCTTATTCTGTTATCGACTTAAATTTGTCTCGTTAACTTATTATTTCCGCTAATAAATTATTGACTATCGTTACCCGGTGTCGGTTTCGTGTTACTCCGAAGTTAATAAAACTAGCGTGGTTGTTTTTCCCAAAAACAACTCATTCAAACTTATGGTGTTTATTTGATTTATTTTATCTAAATTACAAACCTCAAATACAGCAATATTATTGAATTTTACAAGATCATCGGTACATTGCTTTAACGAACTTGTTCGAAAATGCTAATTTGCATTTTCCCGCTTCGTTATAAGTCAGAACTGAGTCACGTTTTCGCCTGCGTTCTCGGTTTTAGATCCTATAAAAGATTCAAATGGATTCACCCCTGGAAACTTTCTTGAATGTCGGGTTGAATTTTCACACGTTTAACCGAATACGTTCGTTTCTCCGTCATTTATCACTGGAATTTCTTTATTCCGTCTCACTTTTCACATGTTTTACAATGTATAAATTCCATTCATTCTTAGCTTAAAATACTATATTTAACTTATGGGTCTTAGTCTTCACTTAATCCAGCCTAAACATGTCTTAATCTCGTTTATGAAATATAATAATACTTTTTATTTTTCCGGGTATCACATTCTCCCCATCTTATTTGAATCTCGTCCTCGAGATTTGACTGAGCATAGAGTCTATAACATTCTAATGCTTTGCTTCAACTTGCTAACTTGTAAGTAACTTACCATTATATAAATTTTCAAATTCTTTATCGTCACTAGGTGCACGCTTCTGATATGAATAAAATCTTTAGTAGGTTTTAACAGCAATATCTCTCCTTGATAGCAAGGTAACCTTCCTTGAGGCGATAGCGTTAGCTACTTATCATGGTATGAGCTTTTCTATCCAGATCCTTAATAACTCCAGATGATAAGTTAGGTAGTTATCTTTATGAGTGCAACTGTGCAGTTCATAAACACATACTCTACTTCACAGGTAAGCACACACCCAAACTTTGATAAGTCTATCAAAGTAAACTACTAGATCTTGCCTCTAGTTTTAGCACTGGTTCTTTGAGGTTAATCTTGTCTCTGACATGAGGAGGAATTTATCTTGCCGATATCCGCATCGACATTTACCATTCTTCTAAGTTAGTCTTTTTCGAAACAATAATAGTCGGTCTTTAGACGAACTACTACAATTTTGTGCATTTCGCGTCTTGAAAAGAGACGTATGCAAACACCTTTTCTTTATATTGCTCCTCTTTATGACGAGTCATAAGTAATTTTGTCCTATGATTATCTCTTAGAGTCTAAGGGATCTATTACACTTTAAGCACAAACATTCATTCAGTATTACATAAATGCTAAATGTTATTATACAGAAGAACCTAAACGTTTAATATTTCTCTACCACAAAAAGTTGGTAATATTGTACGCTGGAATCAAATAGATTATTAAAACAATGATGTCACAATAGGGTCAAAGAATTGGTAGACATAGCTACAATGATACTTAAAGATCATAGAATATTCCGGTTGCAAACGCTGCATAGTATTCAAAGAATATGAAGTTGATGAATATACAAAGGATAACACCTTAACACTATTTTTGATTGACAAGGAGTTGTTGCTCATTAACGTTTTCTAAGAATACAATCGGGATCAAATATGGAAGGTAAGTCTTTCACATAGTTCAACATCACTATATACAATTCAGCGTGACTATATATAGTTTGTCGTGACTATGTTTATGAACATGGTTCGCATATATACTTTACCATATACGTGATCAACTAATTACATGGAGTTGTGTGTGAACTACTATCACACTTTTTTATAGCATAAGTACTAGCTATAACTTAATATGACTTCACAATACAAGCATTCGATTAAGATTTAATCTCTAGTGTCAAAAGTATTGTATAACACCCTTTAACATATGATTGGGTGTGCTTAAATATATATATTTATTATTTCTATCTAAGCACATCTAAGCACACATTTTCATTAGAGTGCTCAAATTTTTCACAACGACGATTTGTTAGTACAAAATACTTCGGAGTATGATTCTTCGATTACTTAACTTCCTAAGAAGTAGAAGTCACAATATAACTTTAAAAATTGTACTAATAACACATTTGTTTCATATTACTTAATGTTTCTGTAGCTAAGGAGTAGGTCAAATTGTCGTTGAACATTAGTAAATCACACTTATTTTTGTGTTTGAACCTAAGTCTTACGAGACTATACTCATCTTTAATTGCAAGCAAGCGTAGACAAAATAAGACGTTGATCCGCAGTTGTCAACAACAACCATCATCATTTGTTGAAGTGGCAACACTATGATGTTATAAGGGAATGACAAAATTTGTGTATATACATATTACAACTGAAAAAGTAAAATTAATGGTGGTTAATAGGAACAAGGATGGGATCTCCTTACATTAGACCAACTTATTCATTGAAAGATACCAAATTAATGAGTGTTCAATTCTTCACACATCGCAAAATTAGTGTATCATATGAATAAGACTGAGTCATTAGTATGGATATGCATGTTGCGTGTCATGTAACTAATGATCTAAATTTAGGTTGGAATGTAATCGAGATAATATGTTTAAGGTCAAACTACTCAATCCTATTTAGGAACTTTAGTGTTGTGAGAACCAAGGAGGTTCACTTCAATTTTAATGAAAGGAAGTGTTAATTATAATCCTATGTTACGGAATTTAGCTACCAAGTAATGATATTAGTGCCAACTACGTGTTAGTTATCATTAATAAAGGAAGAAAGTAACGAAATCATAGGTGATGAATTCTAGACGAAAGATCATGCATTTATTGCTCGGGGCAATTGATAAATCGAGTGAAATTTCAGTGTGTGGGTAAGGTCTAAAAGTATAGAGTGAACAAAAATAAAACTTGAAATGTATTACATCCAAGGATTATTAAAATGACCACGTGTCATTTCAAATCCAGTAGTATGCAACACAATACGGTAATGACCCTACAAGATTGTTGTCGTATGCATTTAGAAGTAACACTATTCCGATAACTAAGTTCTCTAGTCCCAACAATTTTATTTGATCTTATAGATGTCAAGGGTATCGAAAATCCTTTTAAAGAAAATTATGGATGGATACATTTTTCTTGAAGTCTTAATCTCACAAAATCCTTATTTTACGTCGAATTGGGGTCGACGTTTCCACTATGAGAACTGAGTTGTAAGTTTTTACTAGATGATGATCTTGAGTTTTTGGTATGATTCAAGATTTTGGAGTTGTATGGGTGTGATTATATTCATCATCATTATCGATAGTGAGGGGCCTATCGATTTGAGAAAATCACACTTTTCTTATTTCCGTCAAGAAATTTTTAAGCCAATAATATATTCTATTCAATACAAATAGCATTACCATCATTTACCCTTTTATGGATATTTGATTTGTTGACGATAACTTATCTTTTGTCCGTTAGTAGAGAATTTGAAACATGGAGGTTAACAAAATTTTGCGCGTACTTGTAATTTTTTTGAGCTTAGTGGGCAACTACGAATATGCCAGACATGATAGTACACTCAAAATCTCCAAAGTGTCTCCAATCATAAAGGTGGTTTAGTGATTGCTGAGGTAGTTACGCAACTTTTTCTCTATATATAGATTTGAGGTCGCATGTTTATAATGCGTGTATTAGAATTTCGACAAGAGCTACGATGCCTGCTTGTCTTTATTTTGTTCATTACACCACATCTAGGTGTTACACACATCTAAAGATAATGTTACTTATTATACAAGAAGCGCATAAGGGAAGTGTCAGATTGGGATATTAAGGGAAGTAGTCTAAATCTTGAGTATAACAATTAGGAATGTCCTACTCACGCCTAAATTCCAAAGGAGACGGTTTTTCTAACAAAGATATGGTATTGTCCTTTATGCTCAAAAACCTTTGATGCATCTACCAGAGTCAACTATAATATCCCAAATATGTAAAATAATTTGTACTGAATATATCTTAATGACATGATCATCAAGATTTTAAATACGGATCATAACTTATTTTAGGTTAGAACCAACACGTGTGACATCAAGAAATCAATATAGTCAATACGTATGAATGCAATCATGGTGCAAGACCATCACAAAATACAAATGACTATGCCCAGAGATGATGGAATGATCAATGTGGATCGAAAGAAAAGGGTTCACCAAAGTCTTAAACTAGATTATTGTCTCAATAAACTCCTGATTAGAGAATCCACTTTTGTTTTAGCACGACATTATACGAATGGATGGGTGACTTGATGATTACAATCGCTTCGTCAATAGTAATTACTATCATATTATACTCATAGGTCATCACAATAGAATTTCCTAGAATTCTCTCGTACCTGTAAATTCACAATTACGTGATATCAAGTGTAATTGTCAATTTACCTTACAGGATCATTCTAGTATTCTCCTATTGTAGGTCATAATTATAGCTATCACAAGTTTACACATAGATACATGTATTAAGTACTAATCACATAATCCACCAATTCAATTTTTAGAATCCATACAAGGACTTTATTTTGTGTAACCCGCATACACCAAAATTGACCATGTCTTCACGCCACAGTTGGAATATTTATACTGAAATATTAGGCATTGGTTTTTTTCGCTATTCTAAAACAGCGTTAACGTGTCAAGTGATTACTTGGGATAATCCTTCAGAGTAGGCCGGTAATCCATATATTCTACTAGCACAATTGTGTCTTGTTTTCAGTGGCATATTATCGTTTATGTTATTCTTGGGTAACATAGATAAACAACATTCATTATTAATTATTATATGCGGGTGACTAAATATATAAGATAATCGGTTCGCACAATAATCAATAAATCAGCCAAAGGATCATTGTGACATTTTAACTTGGAAAATTATAATACTTGTTTAAAAGTTAATAAAATAACTATTAAAATAGGTGTAAATCGTTTGGGTTGCGGCGCAGCTTGTTGCCCGCTTACCTGCCACTTCATTGTAAATCGTTTGGATGTTTCTATGAAATATAAAATGTTTATGTATTATGTATAAAAAAAATAGGTGTGAATACGCATCAGTACCAATCACAAGTTTTTTTTTAAATTTTCCATACCAAAATATCCAAGGAATGTGATGCCTATCAAGATCTACAAGAGAAAATTACTAGAGGTCCAAGCACTCCATCAATGGTTCTAACACCTGAATCGAAACAGCTGTAGCGCCCATAACCGAGTTACACAACCTCAATAATCGGTAGAGGTAGAGTGACATTGTCATTTTCAGCCACTTATTACTTTAGTTAGCCATAGGATAGGCAACAATAACAAATGCAATTTGACCTGTGTAGAAAGATGACATGTAGCCTAAAGCTAGTAGGGGAGTAGGTTATAGAAGTATGTGCACAGTTTCCAGCATAACAGAGGTAGGTGGAAGCGGTCCCCCAACTCACTATTAATGTTGTATATTTCGTATATAGTGTGTGAATAAGACGTTTGTGAATAATCCATACAAAGTAATCCTAATAACATTAATATTTAAACAGCATATAGAAATTTATCAATTAAATTTCACATTATACATAAACAAATTAAATGCAACTTCTCTTTTGCATTTCATATGAAAATTTGTTTACAAAATATTTCAGCTTCGTGAAGTGTGAAAATGGTTGTTCTAAATACTGGGTTATAGTCTAGAAATTTCTTCGAAAATTTCTAGTTCGCTATAACCATTGGCTCTGATACCAACTTCTGTCACACCCCAAAATCGTTAACTTGGCAACGGAAGACTTAATCTTGTTAATTGGGGCGGTGACAGACGCTGTTCAGCCAATCATATTCAAAATAATGAACCATTAGTTGGACTTTGTTAAATATCAGAGTTTTACACGTGTCAAACATGCACGGTTCTATTTTAAATTACAAGTCCAACTATCATTCATTCAAACGCATAACACCATTTTCCCGAATCCTTCACGAAGCATCCATTTTCTTCATTTACCTGAAAAGTAAGTTAAAATAATTTTGTCAGCACGAATGTTGGTGAGTTTCTCAATTAAAAACCAGGATGTAACAGTTCTCAACTTTACTCCCATTTATTCATCATTCTTTTCAATGATAAATTTCATTATTCACCATTCTTTTCAATGGGAATTTAATTTTCACTTTTCCAAACATAGCTATATATTTCTTAAACAAAACGTGTTAGTTGTAAACGAGCAAAGAGTACAACACATGTATGACTATCATTATTATAAATTCGAAACATACCAAAATCAAAATATTCCCACCTTTTCAACCAGAGCGACTGGAAGAGTGGGGGGCGTCGCCCCGATAGAGCTACCAATATTTTTAGGCCATTTTCCTATGTTAACTATTTTTCCTTTTATAATGACTCATCCCATTTAACACAATTTGTAAAATATATAGCCCTTTTCTTTACATACTTTCCCCCCAAAAACATTTATAAATCATTAAAACATTTAAAAGCGGGGATTTACGAGAAAACTCACCTTTGTCTCAGCTCAAATAACATTTATGTGTGATAACATGCCAATCAACGTTAGTAATAGTCATCCAAATGATAAACGGATTCCTATGTTTAATACCAAGTATATTAACACATAAACATAGATACAAATGGAATCCTATCATAACTTAATTTATTTATCCTCACGTGTCTTATTTATTATAATTTTAATAACTAAATTACAAACTTTTATTTTTTTGGAAAAATCGTAACTGAATCGAATGTTTTAAAATATCTTATAAATATATTGGAACACCATAGTTTCAAATAATCGTTGTAAAACTAATATATGATTTTGAAACTACACTTGGACGTTATTTAATAAAAGTATATATAGTTATTTTAAAATATAATATTCTTTTATTAATAGACGAGTGTTTGAATTATGACATGTTTGATCCCGGATTAACAGTCGATAACAATAAAACAGATCTCAGATCTGTAGATTATCCAATTACCACTTTTAAAGATCTAGCTCATAATTAACCTTGATTTAATGTTATGTATGTGTATCTATTATCAATAATGTTAAGATGAAGCTTGAGAGAGAGAGTAATTACTCAAGATTTTTCTCTATAAACTTATATCTCAAAACTTTAATTACAAGTGAACAGTTGTTCACTATATATAGAAGGCGACCTGGTTCGTTAACATCCCCTAGCGAACCAGCTTCCCCTTCGTTACATAACTTAACAGAACGAACCACCCCCTGATTCGTTAACATCCCCTAACGAATCAGGAGAGAATACATTATCATGTCTTAGTTCGCTAACATCCCTAGCGAACTAGACTTAACCTTAATGAACTAGTCTTAGTTCGCTAACATCCCTAGCGAACTAGACTTAATCTTAACGAACTAGTCAAATATAAACATTAAATATTACATTAATTATCAAATAAACATTAACGATAAATACAAAGACTCCAAATGCAAAACCGTGCACTAACAGACACCCCCTCGTCTTGAGCTCTTTGTCTTTAACTTATTTGAAGCGCTTGGACTGCCAGTCTCTGCAACTATGAATTCCATATTCGTGACACACACGAACGACTCGTTGGAATTGCATAGCCAGGTCGTAATCTTCTTGGCGTTCAAACAAAATTTGCTTCCTGTATAGCACGTCGTTGTCTGTCTCTGATAAATTAACCAACCACATCGGGTCGATTATCTTGATGAGCTCGGTCTGCAGTCCTCGACCACGAACAATAACGACCTCGCCAGTACGATTGTCATAGTACCAACGGTTGAAAGACAGATAAATATCTTGAGGCATTGTCTTCACAGGAACCTTTTTCATTGTCTTTGGCGGCTTCACTTTCAAGACAAGTTTCTTCCAGCCGGTCCTTGGATCAATCTCGTCAATGCGCTTACGTCTTGGAACTTGGGGCTTGAAGAATTTGAAGCCATGATTGACCTCGAACAGTAAGTGTTGATGAAACCACTCAGCCGTTCGGTGACCTCCACGATTGAAAAATGGACGTCTCGCGAGGGTACGTACATCCCAACGCGGTAGAGTTAAAACATCCATTATCCTCTCGTAATACTGGACACCCTTTTCCCACTTGACTATACATACCTTAAGGTCTGAATCATAGAGCCAGGAGACAATATCACCATGTACCTTAGAAACAGTCTTGAAGGTAGTCACCTGATTCGCCTCAATCCAAGCAGTAGCGGTATCTTTTCTTTTTTGATCTACATACCGATAATCACTGATAATCTTACCCACTTTCTGACGTTTGAACCATCTTTCTATGTCATCATCAGTCACTTCTTTGAGTGAAGAAACTGTTCGTTGCACAACCTTTTCTAGTTCATCCTCAGTCTCTTTAATTACATCTTCGTGAAATACCGGAGCACCTTGATCAACGTTTGCATGTTGATACAAGTCTGGGTACTCTTCAGCTGTCACATCCTCCATCTCAATCTCCTCGTTCTCATAAATAAAATCCGTATCCATAAATAACAGATCAACTTCCATTTCTTCTTCATTGATCACTTCGACATCGGGCTCAGTCTCTAAGGCATTCAACTAATCGCCATTCAGCCCAAGCAGAATCGAAATCTGCTCCCGTGTCAAAGATCTAACAATAAACTCACCGACCTCTATCTCATCTCTGTTCACCACACTTCTAACCACCCCCGATCCATCCATAAATATCACCGTGTTAGCCTCAATCATTTCTATTGGCTTGGCAGCTGTTGGATCTTGATAGGTAATTATCTGCTTGTTCGAATCATCAGCGCCACTAACACCAACACCAGAGGATGAACCATGCGATTGTTTAGGCTCACCTCCTGCATCAGATTCGTCGGGATCATCATCGTCATTTTTAATTTTCTTGAGGGCATCATCTTTACAAGTTAATTGTAAAATCAACTCTTCTTGTTCCTTTAATTTCACCCCCTAAGACTCAACAATCGTACGTAACGACTTAGTCTCCTTCTGACAGAAAGAAATATAACTCATCATTCGACGTTGATTCTCCATGAGTCTTTCTTGAGTTTGACGATCAGCTTCCATTTGATTTTCATATAGATGTAGCAGATTTAGCAGCATTTCAGTTTGACGACCTGGTGGCAAATTGTATACAGATGGATGAACTGGTTGAACAGGTCCTTGAGGTCGAGTAATCCTCATAAAAGAGACATCACTAGGAGGAGGTGGAGGAAGAGTAGTTGTTGGCAGAGGAGGAGGTCTCATTGATGTGGTGGAAGATACTGTAGACAACACAGCAGGAGGCCTCGGTATCTCGGTCAACGTCATTTGAGGGATTAGACCGAGCCTCTCATGTGACACCATCGTCGTCGTCAAGGTAAGCATCGGAGTGCTAGTAGTTAGCGACACCGCCGAGCTTTGAGTAGTTGATTGACGTGGTGGTGGAGTTCCAATAATTACCCCAGCCCCAGCAGACACACGGGGCTTCTTTGATGGTTCACCAGCTGAGCTTTCATGGTGGCAGCTAGAGCAGCATCGACTGCATCTTGTTGTTCTTTAAGAGCTCATTCACCAGCTCCACCATCACCATCATCATTGTCACCATCATCACCTCCACCATCATTGTTCCCACCTTCTCCCCCTTCACTCTCGGAATCCGAATCATCATGGATCAAGCGCTCACTAGGAGGACATACGTAATCCGGATTGATTATATGACCAATCATCCGTTTATCCTGTGGCTTGCCTTTTCTATAGATTAACATACGATGCACCGTTTCAGCTTTCATATGTTCCATATCAAGAACATCGTTCACCAATGATCGATCAATCACCAAGTTCGGAATCAAATCCAGAATAATTAGCTGTAAAAAGCGAGGGTACATCAAGAACTTCTTTGACGGTAGAGTTTGCTTAACTTGCTCTTTCAGATGATCAAATATGAGTTCTGAATAGTTGAAGGGCTTATTCAGGATTAGAGCAAAAAATGCTGATTGCAAACTTAGTCTGCACTCATCAAAACCACCGCGACGTCCACTCATACAATGAAGTAAAACATGCAGCAGATACTTGTAAGGTGGACACAACCCATTCTTGTTCAACATAGACTTACGAATATCACCCCCATAATTCAAACGTGTGAATAAACCCCTAACCAATGTCCTGTCAAATTCACTCGGGTTATCATCATTATCGTCAAATTGAAGTACCCACGAATGACCTCAACATCAATCGTAATAGGAATCTGATTAATTGTAGCTCTAACCCAATTATTTTCCTCAACATATTCCGCCGTGTTCCAAAACTGC
This sequence comes from Bidens hawaiensis, assembly GCF_021521415.1. Lineage (NCBI taxonomy): Eukaryota > Viridiplantae > Streptophyta > Magnoliopsida > Asterales > Asteraceae > Bidens > Bidens hawaiensis. The sequence continues at coordinate 7,848 of NW_027501391.1, read as the reverse complement.
CTGATTATACTAAGATACACTTTAGGTTTAGCAGTGATTGCATAGTGTATCTTTGAATGGCGTAAGAAAGTCAACATAGCTCCAAACGTTCTCAAATCAGTCACATCTTGATCAACATAAGCACAAATGTTGTGCTTCTTATCGAACGGCAATAAGATCATTTCAGCTTGTTGATCTTTTTGTTGTGGTTGTCCTTGTGGAGGTTGTTCCTGTGGCGGTTGATTTTGTTGTTCTTGATCAACCATGTTTTACTGTATAAATAAAACCGAATATGAGAATAGATAGCAGAATATATAATCAAAAATATGTGTAATTAAGCTATTTACGTATTTTAGATGATTTAAATCTTATATATTAAAACAAATGAATATTGAAATTAATTTAGATTAATTAATTTTATTTATTTATTTATTTATTTTTTAAATGTTATTCGTTAGGAATCACACTGATTCGTTACATTCGCTATCAAGTAAATACTTTAACGAACTAAAACTAGCGAATCACTATTTAATTTTAACGAACTAAATTCTTGTTCGTTATATTTAAAACGAATCCAAATCTGATTCGTGTAACATCTTATTCACTAAGCTAGTTAGTGTAAAATCTTAACGAATTGGACACGAAACAGTTTCAATTCGCTAAGACTAACGAATGGTCACAAATAAGACTTTTTCTTTGACTTCACACAGTCAATGGTCAAAATTAGGATGAACACGGATAGTCAACAAAATTAACCCAAGAACAATTAGGCCATAACTATCGTCGAATCATCACGCTAATGAGCTCGTTGTACTCGGAATTACAATCGTAATCGAAGATGAATAAGATTAAGACTAAAAATCTCTAAGTACATAGGTTAGACGAACCCACAGTAAACACCAATGTCACAAAACAATAATTAACCCGGCAAACAACAATCAATTCATGATTGAAGCCCACCAAGGGTATCGGAATATGATTCCGATCATAATGACATCAAAAACATATATGAATTAACATAAATTATACACAAATGGGTTTTAAAATATCAGAAACCCTTAAACTCCTAAAATTTCATAATTTAACTATCAACACATAGCCATTTTTGACGAAAATGATATCGCCATAATCAGCTATACCTTAGAAACTCAAATATGTCCTTGAAATATTCAAACAAGAAAGTCGAAATTTCAGAGAGAATTTGAACAGATTTCTTAAAAATGAAGAAAGAAGGCGAACAGTGGAAGACTGTTCGTTTTCTTGTCTTATATAACAGTGCACATAACCCTAGGTACAACTTGTACGAATCAGACGATTCATGTAATTTAAAGTTAACGAATTATCCCATTCGCTAACTCAATTCGTTACCTTATGTTGGCGAATCGCTACTTGATTCGTTAAATTAAAGGTATCGAATCAAGACATGATTCGTGTCATGATTCGTTAAATATGCATAACGAAGGGATGATTCGTTACGGAGTGCGGAAGCGAATTAGGTTAGCGAACCAGAAGCTAGTTCGCTAAAGAATCACCTAGTTCGTTATCCATAAATAACGAATTGGATTTTAGCGAAATAAACTCTTTAATTTAATTTTAAATTAAATAATTAAATGAATAAATTAATGAATTAATTAAAGAATTAAATAAATAAATAAATAAATCAAATTATCGAGAAACCCTTTTATCCCGACAACCAGATACGTTAAAAATGTTTCAGATTTCCGAAACATAACTTAAAATTATTTAAGTATTTTGTACAAAGAAGACGAAAATATTTTTGGTATTTTGTAAGAATTTAAAGAATGTATTTACAAAAGAATATCCGGTCCGTTTTTTTTTTGTTGAGTTTGAGCAGAGAATCATATTGACCAAATTGCCCTTCCATCACAGTTTTATATTTTAGCATAATTATGACTGGCGATAAGTCGGTCATTGGTATTGTTGTCCACATAAATCTAATAACACACATTCAAGTAATTTTGTGATATGATTAAATAGTTCAATTAAAGCACAGAATATCAGAAACAATCAGCCTCTAATCACGGTTCAAGCTTAATTTGATTTTTGCCAAATCACCCCAACTTGACTTAAACCATTATATTGTTGATCAAAATTTTTATACCAATTGTAGAAATTTTGAGCCATGCATCAAGTTTCCTTTACTGTGAGTGAGTATGCACGAGTCCATCTGTCGGCTTACATACATTGTATCCCCTGGGGTCCGTTTCTTAATGGTATTAAGACGCACGCAAGGGAGGAACAATTGTATGACTAACAGCGGATTTTGATCAAGTCAGTAATTTAAATTGTACGAAGTACAGCGGTGATCAAGTTTAATGACTTTGGGTTTGCTCTAGAAGGCGAGTGAAATATTCATGCTTATGAATACCCAGATGGTTAAGCCGCATAAAGACTCACAGTGTCCAGAATCTTAACGCTTGTTATTTGCTTTATTTGATTTTTGGGTGATCAACAAATATAAGGCTTGAGTATGACTGATTATTACATTTCTGTCATCCTCACTGAGACTTTTGCTAGAGACTAACACCCCTTTCAATTTGGCGTTTCTTTATGTTTATATCACATACTTTACTCTACTGGGTTGTTTTAAGACCTACCAATGCACCAATGCAATTAAGCACACAGTCTTTTAAGCTTACTTTTTGTTGAATTTGGGGTCAAGGTAATCAATGTACTATCATGTTCTCTTTTTGCTTCAAAAACTCAAAATTTTAAGGAGCATAAAATAAAGAAAAGATAAATTTAATCGCCCCAGTTAACTTAAGTTAATAAAAAATGGCTAACCATCAATTCACGAGTGAATCATAGGACCAAGACATGCAAGCATGCTTCATAAACTTAAATAACCGACGTAATTTTCAGCGAGAAAATAATCTAAAAACGTCTGCAAATTTTTTTTTTTTTGGTTTTTCTCTATACAAACTTTAAAAACACAATATTTTTGTCTTTTTCAATTTTGTTATAAACAATCTTTTTGAAAACATAAATCACATTCTTTTTGGTTTTTCAAATTTTTCTGTACAAAAACATAAATCACATTCTTTTTGGATTTTCAAATTTTTTTCTATACAAAAACATAAATCACATTCTTTTTGGATTTTCAAAAATTTTAAAATGTTTTTGGTTTTTCTAAATATTTAAAAGAAAAACATTAAAGAACAGAAATCACAATATTTTTGAATTTTGAAATTTTTAATGTTTTTGGATTTTATCTATACAAACGAAAAAAACACAATCTTTTTTTTTTTTGTATTTTCTAGATTTTCACCCCCTAAAACCAAAATAAATTTTAAAAGAAAAATATGACAGAAAATAAAGATAGTCATCCTTGTTTAAGGATATCAGCGAGGGTCTTCAATCCGTTTAAATCAAGCAAAAATTTAAAACGCATTTTGTCAAAAGCTTTAGTAAACAGATCGGCTTTCTGAAAATCAGTATGTACTTTCTCAAGGTCAATCAACTTCTTCTCAAAGCAATCCCGTATAAAGTGATATCGAATTTCGATATGTTTTGTTTTAGAATGTTGTACGGGATTCTTTGTGATAGAAATTGCAGCAGAATTATCAATCAAAATAGGAGTAGTAAGAAACTTCAAACCGTAGTCGCGAAGATGTTGTATCCACAAAACCTGGGAACAGCAACTCGAGGCTGCAACATATTCAGCTTCGGCGGTTGAAGTGGAGATCGTTGTCTGCTTCTTACACTGCCAGGAAACAAGCCGGTTTCCTAAAAATTGACATCCTGCAGTCGTTGATTTGAAGTTGATCTTGCATCCTCCATAATCTGAGTCTGAGTAGGCAGTAAGAATGAAAGTATCATCCTTAGGGTACCACAACCCGATGTCTGGATTTCCCCTCAAATACTGAAGAATTCTCTTAACTGCAGCTAGGTGAGTCACTCGTGGACTTTCTTGATACCTAGCACAAAGACAAACAACAAACATAATATCAGGGCGAGAAGCCGTTAAATACATTAGAGAACCAATCATAGCACGATAAAGGGTCGGATCAACGGTATCCTCCAATTCATCCGGTGATAAATTGTGACCCACTGGAAGAGGAGTAGAAGGAATTTTTCCGGCAGTAATCTTGAAGCGTTCCAAGACATCGTTCACATATTTTGTCTGATGAATGAAGATTCCCTTATCAGACTGGTGAACCTGCAGCCCTAAAAAGAAATTCATCTCTCCCATCGAGCTCATTTCGAACTTTGTTTGCATGGAATTTTCGAACTCCTTACACAATGTTTCGTTTGTAGACCCAAAAATAATATCGTCAACATAAATCTGGACTAGGAGAAGATCGTCACCAACAGTTTTATGAAATAAAGTGCAGTCAACAGTTCCTCGTTTGAAGTCATTATCAGTCAGATGGTCGGCGAGCGTGCCATACCAAGCTCTCGGGGCTTGATGTAGACCATACAGAGCCTTGTTTAATCGGTAAACACGGTCTGGATAATCAGGATCTTCAAAACCAGGTGGTTGTTGGACAAACACTTCCTCGTGTAATTCACCATTGAGAAAAGCACTTTTAACATCCATTTGATAGACCTTGATATTCTTATAAGCTGCATAAGCCAGGAAGATTCGAATCGACTCTAATCTTGCAACTGGAGCATATACCTCTGTGTAATCAATACCCTCTTGCTGATGAAAACCCTGCACCACTAGACGTGCTTTGTTTCTGACAATCACCCCTCGATCGTCCTTCCTATACTTAAATACCCACTTAGTCGGAATGGCTTTCTTTACTCTAGCAGGTTTGTCTATTAAATCCCAAACACCCAAACGTGCAAATTGCTGTAATTCCTCTTGCATAGCTTCTACCCAAGAAGGATCTTCAAGTGCCTTACGAGCTGTCGTTGGCTCAACTTGAGATAGAAAGCAATTGAATTTAGCAATATTCACAATTCCCGAAGAATGTAAGTTAGTGTAAGCACACAATGTTTTATTGTCACTTGACGAAGCAACTTGATGACGTGTACGAACGCCCACATCAAGTTCTCCAATGATGTTTTCCTGTGGATGATATCCATGAATCCAAAGAGTGGGATTTTTAGGAACAACAACATTATCAAATAAGTTAGTGTAATGTTCACCCAACTCGGGAGATGAAGCATTATCACTGTCAAGATCAATAACTTGAATTTCAGCTTGATCATCATCAGAAGAAGTAGAAACATTATCAATAGCAACTGGAGAGACAACTTGAGATTCTTCAGTTGGAGCATCTGGTTGAACTTCAACTGCATTAGAACTTGAAAATCCTGGAATATTCAAATGTTCTTCAAAGTATGCTCTAACCAGATCTTCATCGATGTGTTCAGTCGAATGAGTAAAAGAATTAAATAAACTATCGTAGTCAAACATCCAGTCTGGACCTTTCCCTTGAGGAGGAGTTGTGTACTTTTGACAGTCCACATGGTACCATTCTTCAAGACAGCCAGATGTGAAATTAAAAACTCTTTTCTTTGGAGATGCATATCCCAAGAAATACCCTTCGATAGCTTTTTCTTCAAATTTACCCGAATCCTTCTTCAACATTGTACACGGACACCCAAATGGTTCCAGGTACTTTAAATTAGGTTTTCTATTATTTAAGATCTCGTAGCTTGTTTTCTTGAGTCGTTTCACTGTTAGAACTCGATTAAGCGTATAACAAGCTGTATTCACTGCCTCATTCCAAAATTGAACAGGAAGCTTTGAATCAGCGAGCATTGTACGTGCAGCTTCAATCAGAGTTCTATTTTTCCTTTCAGCAACACCATTTTGTTGAGGTACATAAGGTGCACTATATTCTCGGTGAATTCCCTTTTGAATACAAAAGAAATCCAATATAGTGTTTTTGAATTCAGTACCATTATTACTTCGGATTCTCCTCACCTTTTGTTTATACAGTGATTCGATCTTAGTAATAAGGTTTTGTACCAAAACTGGTGTTTGATATTTTGAACTCATAAATAACACCCATGAATATCTTGAATAATCATCTGTCACTACAAGACAATACCAGTCTCCAGAAATACTCGCACGATTCACTGGACCAAACAAATCCATATGAAGTCGTTCAAGAGGAGTATCAACAGAATTCAATAACTTAGAGGGATGTGTCTTCTTCTTCTGCTTGCCCTTTTTGCATGCAACGCAGTGATCAGATAACTTAAAATTCTTTAACGAGACACCCTCAACTAAGTCATTTGCCATTAAATAATTTATCTTTCTGACATGTATGTGACCCATTCTACGATGCCATAGAATCGAGTCTTTCTCAGTTGCTTTAGAGACAAAACATGTTTCGATCGATGTTGATATCTTAGAACTCATATTTAAGACATAAATATCATTAGATCGTGGTGATCGCATGACAACCATGTCCTCGGGAATAACATAACCCGGTTTCAAGATAAGACACTCTTTGTCAGTAAATATCGTAGTGTACCGTTTATCACAAATCTGCGATACACTCAACAAGTTATGATCAACCTTGTCGCAATAATTCACTTTCTCAAACGTAATGTGACCATTTGAAACTTCACCCTCTTGTGTGATCATACCCCCAGAATTCCCAGCAAACGCTACATAACCCCCTTGAATATTTCTTACGTTGGTTAATAGGTTGAGATTCCCAGTGATATGACGAGAACATCCGCTATCCATGATCCAGTTTTCACCAGAAATGGTCTTGGATGAACCCTACACACAAACAAAAGTGATTAGTTCAAAAAGGCAGCCCAGGCCTCGGTCTTAGGCACCTTTTGGTTTTCTCTTTGAACATTAACCTTAACAGATTTCAATTGTTGTTCAGCCACTTGTGAATAAGTTACTGGCTTCTTAGACTTTCGTCTTAAGTACGCTGCTTGAACAATGTTTGAATTCTTGTTTTGACATATAGGTTCAGTTGGAATGAATTTTGGATTCACTTGACCGTGTGTCTCATTGATATGAAAAACCTTCCGAGGACTCACATCAGAGAACAAAATATGAGTATCATCAGCATACGACACAGGTCGTGTCAGGATCTCCTTGACTACTGGAATTGGCTTAGATTTGTCCTTGATAAAAGGATGAAGATTCTGAAAGTTTTGCTGACTACAATTCCTCACAACATGACCTTGTTGACCGCATAAAAAACAAGTTCGCATGTCTACATGATGATGTTTAGAAGAAATTGGAATAAATGATGCAGATGATTGATGATGACTCACATTTTTAGTCATGCTCTTAGCAAACTCATCAGATAAGTTAGATTTCTTCTTTAAATAAAAATCTAAATTAGAACAATTCGAAAAGCTTTTTAGTGTATCTGTTCCAGTTGACTTCACAAAGTTAATCTTCTTATCTTGTTTTAAAAATTGTTTTGCCTTAGTCAATGGATCAGATGAAACTGATGTTTTCGCTTGAGCATACATACGTTCAAGTTCACGAACTTTGGAAGTTTCATTGTAAAACACACTTTCAATTAGTTCAGGTTTAATGATACTAATTGTAATGTCTTTTTCAGTGAACATTGTGTCCATTCCCTTTAACTTAAAAACTCTAGCCGATGAAGACTTAGAACTCGGAGGATAAATGAAACACATTAAGTCCTCGTCAGAAATCTTTGGTTTAACTGACTTCTTTGTCCTCACTGGTTTGGTTTTCACAGTTTCTTCCTTGTTCATTTGAGATTTGAATGAACCATACACAGCTTCCTCAAACTCTTGAGGTTCGCAAAGAATATGATTAGAACTAGTAATGTTCTTATTCTTGTGTATTATCTCAGATTCAAACACATCTTCAATAATCACTTTGTCAACATTTTCAACAAAGACCTTTTTACTTTCCACATGAGGTTTTTGAGGAGCAACTTG
>NW_027501390.1:0-59088 GCF_021521415.1 Bidens hawaiensis | reverse complement strand
GAATAGAAGAGTAAGTAAGTGAGAAGTGTGTGAATCTCTTTATTCTGGTTATAGTATATATATAAATAAACAGTATTTGTTAGAAAGTTTGAATTGTTAAAAAAAATAAAGGTATAAATACAGTTAATTTAGGGAATACAATCAGGGATTTCAAAAAATGTAATTGATATTAATATAAACTTATTTTGCTACTAATAAATATAGTAAAACTAAAGAATATATTAGGGATTTGTATAATAACCGATTAATAAATATAGTAAATTTGCATAATGTAATTAGTGATTTATTTTTAACAAAATCATAATAAACTCATAAGTCATAAATGATATAAATTCAATTATATTATAATTAATGTTTACAAAATTAGACATTAAGTTGACTACGAATTCAAATTGATATAAATTCAATTATATTATAATTAATGTTTACAAAATTAGACATTAAGTTGACTACGAATTCAAATTCCGATTTTGAAAAGTTGTTAGGTATTATTAATGATATGAATCAATAAAAATCAAAATACTATAATTATAATTTGGAATCAATTACACATTAAAAATTTAACAAATACCATAACTGAAAATTGGAATCAATGACACATTAAAAATTAAAAATTTAACATTTAACATATAATGTAATTGAAATCTGGAATGAATTATATATTAACTATTAACCATAGGAAACATAGGAATTATCAATTAAAAATATCAATTAACATTAACAATTAAGATTAAGAATTAAACATGCTATCCTAACAATATAAAATACTAACCTAGGATAATTAAACATGCTATCCTAACAATATAAAATACTAACCAGAAAAAACATCGATTGACGGTAAAACAACCATCGAAGTGAAGATCTGATTAACAATCGACATGGATCTACTCATCGATTGACGGAAATCGTTTCCGGGATGTAATTGAGTATTCCGTTTATCGTCGATTGCCCTTATTTAGACGAACGACGGTGTCAATTGAATATGTCGGATCTAATCAAATCATTGTCCGATTGACATAAAATAATAGCCGATTGTATGGAGGATTTTGTTGCTTAGGTAAGGTTGAGTATGAAGGAAAGGGTGTAATGAAGTTGAAAGAATTGAAACTTGAAAACCGGTATTATTATTGACTTAAATGAATACATTAATTATTTTAATTATTATGAATAGAATTTATTTTTGATTTATTTAAATAGTAAGAAAAATAGAGAAGTGTAAGATAATTTTGGAAGGAAAGGTAATCTTCCAATAGAAAATGAGCATGTGAAGGCAAACTAATTTGTTTTAATAGTATAGTACGATTTAAACTATAAACTCATAATTGTGATATAAGTAGGGCTCGTAATTAATTCAGCTCTCCAAGCTAATTGGCCCAATAAAGATCACACACGATAAAATTAGTTCAAACAGACTAGACAAACAAGGTCCATTTAACAAATGAAACCCAAAGTTAAATACTCCAAATTCACTTCTCTTTGTCTTACGTATTGTTACCCATGAGTGTGGCAAGTTGGGTTGATTTGTATAAAAGAATATTACATCTAAGTTTCTTTGGGTCAAGATAGGTCATCCTAAATTAAGCGATGGCTCGTCTCAAATTAAGAGGTGGGTTGTTGTTGACTTGAAAACGAGTCTAAATGAATGTGCGACACTCACAACTATTGATTCAACACTACCTATCAAGTGTCACCTACACCACTCTCCCGAAACACCTTCTTTGTCGATGCCTCCTGACCGTTGCCATCAAAACAATCTCCAATATTGTCACCGGCACCACTCCAGCTGGTGCCAAAACCACCAATGTCATCGAAACCACCGTCGCAACAACCAACGTGGTTGTTGTCAATACATGTCACAGTTCGCCATAATACTAAAGTATAGTGAGTAAACCTATTTTGATTTTTTTCTAAATGACTCACTTAAAGGTAAAATAATTTTCGTGCGATCACGTTTTGACCCAAATCAAAGAGATACTTTTTTAAAATGTTTCGTTCAAACCTAAATCCGTTTTCACTCAAACTCATTATGAACATAACCTGATGTGACCCGACAGCCAATCCAACGCTACTCATTTGTTTTTACACGCTTATTACCCCGTAAGTCCCGATCTTAGGATTGCCATTCTCCCTTGCAACACTCTCTGCCGCTCTTCCTTTTTCCAGTCACAACTCTCGACTTGTCAATGACTTTGCTCTTGTATAAGCCCGACTATTTTAGTTAGTTTTTCGAGTCACAAACTTTTTGGTGTTAAAAATGAGATGAATACGCACTCAATTTTTAATTCAATAAGAAATTAAGAGTTATCTTATGAGCTCAAGCCCAAATTGATACTAGTTTGACTCAACTTGGTTGTTTTAACATCCATAAATTACTAACAATTTTTTTTCTACATTAAATGTAACAAAGTTGTTAATTAGAAAAAACCAAAAGCAAGACAACTAGACAAGTTGCAATACATATATAAGACAAACATTTATAATCATTATGATTGCACACTCTAATATAATTTAAGACAAAACATTATCAACAACAATTATTTTCAAGAAACAAATTCACTTGAAAATGAAAGAAGCTTAGATCCAGGTAAGACAACGATCAAAGGTAAAGCAGCAGGCTCGTGTCACTCTCTTTATAGGAAGGTGCAACTTTCACATGTGAACCGCTACCAATAACGGATCATATTTACTTAATTTGTGATCTGATTGTGAAATCTAAGAACCCTAATTTCAAAAAAGGTAACAAAAGCTGATGATCTTCGATGACAAAGAAGTGTTTTATTTAGCCTGATAAAGATTTTGTCCCTGGCTTTAATGATTTTATGGATCTATGGAAATCCAAGGAGTTGCAAAAGGTAGCAATATGTATCAGTTTTCAAACTAAAATCCACTGTTGTTAAAGTTAAGCTTTAAAAAAGTGAGGGAGTGGGGGGGTGCAAAAGCATGTCTCTTTTGGGTGTTTGGGATTGCACACTTTTTTAAAAGATGTTAGTAATAAAATGTGGTATTAAGATAAATAGTTTTAATAATCGGGTCTAAAGTAAGGGTAAAATAGTATTTTTATAAATTTAACGTTAAAAAACAAACATCCATACATTTGAGAAACAAAAGGTGACGATTGAGTGAATAGTTGAAATAAAATGTGTAATTTACTCTTTTAATATGTAACATTTGTATTTGTTAGTTATATATATGAACTGTATATTTTCCGAAAAGGGCGCATGTATTTTGGAGCGATGACAATGCAAGCCCGAGGAAAAGTACCACAATGACTACTGTAACATTAATATACAATATTGATAGACCATTTTTCAAGAGCGTTACTGTCATTTGGTAAGGAAAAAAAGTAATCATTCAATCCACTTTAAACTTTGTGTTTTTCAAACTTGGACACTTATAATAGGACGAAGGGAATATATTATTATTGTAATTTTGGTGACCCGCCCCGACCTGTAATACATTTTCTTATTGGATCTGCAACATTTGTGAGTTAGAAACACGTAAAAAGCAATCCGACGTGTCTAGCTATTTGATTATATGCTTACATGGCACACACGCGTAAATTGTGTGGAAATGATAAGGACCAAAATAAAGAAAGAATGATGAGTAGTCAGCAGGGGGGACTAGAATGATGATGAGGAATCTTTGTTCCTCTTTTACTGTTGCCTTTAGCAGTTCCCCCATCCTTTTTCATGCACACACACTACTTTGTAGTTGTGTGTTTGTGTTTATTTTAAGTGGTGTTTTGTGATGTTTTTGGATGTATGTTGATGGGGCTTTCATCAGTGGATGATGACCTTGTAAGTCTGTTATTAACTTATTATCATACCATGCTTACTTTCTAGAATCCCCATGTCTCTCCTCTCCCTTTCACTCATATAATTTCAAATTTATATAATGTGTTTGTTTGTGTTTGTGTTATTATCTTTTAAAGCTGTGATGTGATCTAGAATTCTAGCATACCCATTTTTCCTGCATTTCTCACACACAACACACAATTTGAGACGTGTTACAATTATAAAAAATGTCGATTCTTGATATGGGTTCTTCTTTCTTGGACAATCTTGTAAGTTTTTGTCTATTTTCGATTATTTTAGTTATTTTTAGCCTTTTTTGATGTTTTATGGTATTATTATGATCCAAAATGTCAATTCTTGATATGGGTTCTTCATGTTTGTCTATTTTAATTTATTTTGCCAGTTTAAAGATATTTTGTGATCTAAAATGTTGAATCTAGGTATGGGTTCTTCTTTCTTGGATAATCTTGAAAGTTGTTTTGTCCATATTTGTTTATTATATCCTTTTTAAGATGTTTAAGTTTTAAGATCTAAAGAGTCTAATTTTAATATGGGTTCTTGGTTTATGTTGCAAGTTCTTTCCTATATGTTCGCTTATTTGGATATTTTAAGATGTTATATGATCTAAAAAGTTGATATTCTATATGGGTTTTGATTTGGTAATTACTTTATGCTTCTTTTCTTGTCACTAGTCTTTTTATCTTTCTTTACCTTTTGGCGTAATTATAATTAGGGGTGCAAATCTTTAAAACAACTCGAACGTAACACAAATTTCATAGGTTTGGGTATAGCTAAACGGCCATTAGCTTTGGGTCAACCCCATAAGTACATCTAGCGAAACATATGGAGTTCGGATTGACCTGTTTAACTTATGTCATAACTTAAAGTAGTTGAGTATTTATGCCAAAATTTCAAAGTTAAAAGAGAGACTGGTATTAGGTCATAGAGTTTAATTGTTTTACATACCTATGTTTTTATGTTATAAAGGTGTAACTAAAGAGTATTAATGTGGAAATTTCTCTGTGAAAAAGTTGGATTAAACAGGCGTGTTGATATCAACCCATGAACACGACCTATCTGGCACCTCTATATATAATCTCACTTCTTGATATTTATCTCCATTCACAGGAAATGAAAGAAGAGGAGATGATTCAACTTAAAGATGACAGTAGAGAGAATAGAAACAACTTGATGATCGAAAATGTGGGAATCAAGTCTTTTGACTTAGAACCCGAGTATGACTTTTACCCGATTCAACACCCGACCGAACCCTCCCAAGAAGACCGGCCCGTGCAATGTCCTATGCCTCAGTCTTCCAACCTCATCAGTGTAATCTATCCCCTTTTTCTACTTGTTTTAGATGGTGTTTGGATAAAACATTTTAGAAATCTTTCCATGATATTTATTAAACACAACTAGAAGATTGTGTTTAAATTAGGGGTGTGAATTTCTAACAAGACACAAACCTAATACAAAATTAGTGGGCTTGGTTTTAGTCTAAATAGTTTCGGGTCAAACCTGCGAACACATTTAGCTAAAGGGTCGTTTTTAGGTTGACCAGTTTAACCTGTTTGTTTTTATACTTTTGTTAAATTGTGTTTTGTATCGTAACTTAAACTTAATGGAGATTTTATGCCAAAGTTTAAAAGATGAGTAAATATCATTGATGGTTCGTGTGATGTGTTTAAATTTCGGTTTCGGTTTCCGATTTTGCCGAAGCTTAAAAGATGAGTAACTATGCAACCGCAAACTTTTGGTCTAAAATTGACAATTTCTCAAAGTAGGGGGGAAAAACCGAAAATTGAGCATATCACAAGAACCATCCATTTAATTTACTCTTATAAGATAAAGGAGAAATTTGTATCAAGATTACGGTTTAAGCATAATTTTTTTACATACATTTGTATTTTTTGTTGTGATTTTGTAGTTTTAGAGTATTGCTTTGTAAAAGTATAAAATAAATTAGATTTTGAGGTTAAACGAGTTGTATTCGTGTCAACCAGCAAAAAACAAAACTGGTGGTGTGTTTGAGTTCATGTAACCAACTCAATTTCCAGGTTCATGACAAAGTTTTAGGTTCGTGTTGAGTTCGGCCCATCAACCCACGAACACGACCCGTTTAAAACCCTGGTTTGGATCCATTTATGCAATTTCAAGTACCAATAATATCAAATAGTCAAGCTTTTGACTAGTCCTATTATTATATGGTTATAATTACATTCGTATACAGGATGAAAGAATGCAAGATGATCGGTTATCAGAACGCAAGAGGCCCGAAGCAAAAATGCTACTCCATAGAGAAAATAATGAACTAAAAGCTATAGATCCGCCCGTTAGAATGGTTCGCAAGAGGCATCATGATCATACAAATATCATCATACCATTTCTGCAAACACCATCAGTTCATCCTCATTTGCACCAAAAAGATGGATAAAACCGCATTCGAAGGCTTCAACGAGTTGACATATTTTAATCATGAATTAAGCTGTTAGTTGCTGATCATCATGACAGTTAACTTACGAGTAATATGATATAACAGTTGAAATTGAATTAGATCCAGTTTAGTAAAACTTTTTTATATGCATATATGTGTAATAGATTATTAGCTTTTTATATACTATGGTAACTTTGTATCCTTAAATGAGATCGTTATATGAATGGGTTGGGTAACGGATCAAAACGGGTTGTAGTGAAATAAGCAAACATTGCACAAACACCTTCCCACATGGTTTAAAAACAATATACTTTATAAAATAACGCCATTGCTCTAATTGATTTTTATGTTTTATTAAATTTTTTAAAATTAGGATAGAATAGTCATTTTCAGAAAAGAACTAATAGATTTTTGTCAATGAAAGTTATTGTTAACTCAAAATTGGATATAAAATAAAAATCATACAACATTTTAAACGTAGACCTCTCAAAGATGCAGGCTATACAACATACTTTTTATTTTTAAATTTGGTTTGGTCTCATTTTCATTCTCATCTTCATCTAATATGATCATACGTTACCTCAATAATTTGGTTTTGTGTTGAATAAAGCAAGTCCATATTTATTTTATTGCAATGGTTTTGTGTTGAATAAAGCAAGTCCATATTTATTTTATTGTAATATCCTAGTAATTTGGTTTACACCAAATGAAACGGAGCCTTAGTTAATTGTTACATTTACACTTAATGATGCTATTAATTATATTCACATCGAGTTGTATTTTGCCTCATATTATATATGTCAAACTTGTGTATTTCTCACCAACTTTATGTTGACAGGAATACTATATTTCCACATATCAGATTTATAGTGGTGTGAATATTGCGAGTTGTGAAGACATTGAGCAGGGCCACAATTATTCAGTGGGGTGGCGGTGGGGGAACCCATTGGGATGGGGTGCGAACCGTGAAATTGAAACCGATGACCATCGCATTACAAATGTGATGCTCTAACCTCTGAGCTAAGTAGGCTCACATAATAACATAAATTCAACATGCATCGGAATACAACAAATTCTTATAATCTTTGATATTAAATATTTGAATTCTTGGCTCTTCCATCCATATAATTAGAATATACTAAAGAATATAATATAGAATAAAAAAGAATTGTTAAATATGATATTATAGTAAATATTAAAGAACATAACGATTAATTTAGCAACAAAGAATTTTTTATCATGATTAAAAAATCTAAAAAAAAAGGAATTGCCCGTTCAAGTATTCAAATTTCAGGATAAAATCGGTGAAAGAGAGACAGATATATAGGTATCAACCCAATAGAACAATCTCCTCCTTTATTATTATTATTATTATTATTATTTTCTCCCTGTCTCCTGATCGATGTTGAAAGGTCAATAAAAAACATTTATAAAAAATATATTTACTAGCTACGGCAAGTAAGGTGTCGAATCCATAGGGAAGAAATGGAAAGTGCCAATCGAGTTTATTGTTTAATAATAATTAATTATGTTAGGCCGACAGACGATGTCAAGCAGATTAAATTTAATTTGATTGTAAAACCGATTAAATTTAATTAGAGAAAAGTAACCAAACTCTAGGTTTCAGGTTGTGAAACAAACTAGACCAATTGATTAACTTATTTGGAAACCCCGTTTGATCACGCCTATAATAAAAAAATTAGATATTTAACCTTACTGATTGACAGAACTGAATCTGAATAATTAGTTTGGAGGAATAATAACCTAATTGATTGCCAGTTTTAAGGTTTGATAAATGCATCGGCTTAATGATTAAAGATAAATAGATCAATAACTCCAAGAACCTAATCCTAAAAGTTGATGACCACAAATTAAATAACTGAAAAATCTTCAAAGCATTCAATTACGAAAAAAATTTAAATGCAGAAACAAACAAACATTAAAAGTTAACTAACCAAATGGTTAGTTAAATCCAAATCCAATATCGAGGTTTAGAACACCAAAAGTCTAGCTACAAACAAAACCCTACTCCTAAATATGGTCACGAAGGATTTAGCCTTGCATCTTGATCTTGAATAACTTCATGGATTGTTGAACGGATGATAACATGAATGATTGTGATGATTCAAGGGTGTTAGGATGGCGTATGATGCCCCCTCCCCAAATCTCCCAATGATGATAGGATATCTAGAATAATCGTTCTAGGGTTTAACCCTACTTAAATATGGAAGAAAATCACTCAAACTGACTTTTCCCGTCAGGCAACTCGAGTTATTACACAGCCGTACCATAAGCTACGGCCTAGGAACCGTAGCTTACCGAACGCCCGTATATTACGACCTTCAAACTCTGTATTGCGGAACCTTTTCTTACATTTTCATACTCGTCTCATTGATAAACCAAAAATTCATATATTATGGGTCTCGTAACTCATTTTCTAGTCCTGGATATGCTTGTTTTACTTTTAAACGTGTGCGAATCACTTCTAAACTCCCCTGCCCCCGGACTTCAAAGCATGCAAGTAACAACCTCCAATTAGTATCTTTAATACTCCAAGCACCCATAGTCATAAACCATTCAAAGTAATCGTGTTCGAGAAATATAAATAACTAAAACACACGATAATAAACACTCAAAAGTATATAATTTTACCCACACATCATCTCCCTACCGTATCATTTATGTCATAAACTTGTTAATATTAACCTTAAAGGTATTTTGGTAATTACCAGAACAAGAAGGTCAATCTTGATTAACTATTTTTCTAAAGAAAACAAATAGGTTTGACTAATGTTAAACAATTAAGCTATATTGGTTTTAAATAATTTCAACTATCATCTTTTGGTTATTGTCGGTCCCAACTAACAAAATGAATGGTGACAGTCTCATCTTTTAACATGTTTGTTTCCAACAATCCCCGACTAACGGAAGCATAACTTCATTAGTCTCCAAACGTCGGAAAAAGTTTTCAGTCGGAAAATTTCTTTTTTGTTAGAAAACTCAACCAGAACATCACCACTTGAACACCACTTCTTTTTTGCCAGAGTTAACAGGTTTAGTTGGGTCGGGTTTAATTGCAAGTGAAAATAAACTATTGAACGAAAACCACAAAGTTGAAGCTATTGGACTAAAATCGTATATTTTGTCAAACCACAATAATGAAAACGGCAGTTCTTCCCTTTCTATTATTACCAAAAACATATGTGTAGATATGTTTGATGATATTTTACCTGAGTAACGCTCGGAGAATGAAGCAATATCCATCCAAGAAATGATGGCGAAATCAGTTATAAGATTTTCATTAGGAACCAGAAACTATAAACACTAATAAAAGGAAAAAATGGAAATAACAAAAACAATAAAAAAAGAAAAAGAAAATCAACATGACGATTTGGAACAGAAAATGTGGCTTTGGAACAGATTTTATGGGGCGTTAAAAGATAAAAACAGTCTTTTAAAAGCAAGATATTGTTTCATCATTCGACGAAATCCTGAAATTGAAACGGCCATTATCAACACCACCAGCCATGATGAATCGTGCATTGAGTTTTCTGTTGCAATGTCTCCGTTGTTCTTATGATTGAACGGTTGCCATTCGATCTATCAAATTTTAGATACGGGCGTTCAGGAAGTGGAAAACGATGGAGCTTTGATGAGTTTATTCGGTCTTAATATGCTTTCCTTGAGCAAAAATGGATGGTTATATTACTATTTTCTAAACAACCAAAAGATAATGAAACCCGAAAACATCTCCTTGTCCAAGATCTTGGGTGTTTACAAAAACTTCAACTTTTGCTTGACACGTTGCTTCAATTGCCTTGTGATAGAGAGTTTTGATATATACAGTCTTATATGTGATGGAATCATTTGTGTTCTTGTGAATATACATTCTGGTGGAATAGCAGAAGCTAAAACAATGTTAAGCATTCTAGAAAAAGCAATCGTCCAAGGCGAAAATATGTCTCAGTATCTTGAGTTTTGCAAACAAATGGCCGTTATTAACGCATCCCATGCAATGTCTTAAAATCGAGCAGTTATATGAAACCGTTCAAGATCTTGCAAACTTAATTAAAGAGGAGTTAACGGAATGTAAACATGTTAATTAATGGGATTTGAGTAGGTGTAACTAAGTTGTAAACGTGTTAAAGTGGTTAGCAGATGTAATAAGAAGATAAAACAAACTAAACGCGAACATGTCAACCCATATATTTATTCACGTAAAAACACTTAAAATTATATAGAATGAACACGACTCACTTTATCGATTTATCTGAACTAGTCAAACAGATTGATATGTTGCAAACGAGTGTTAAAGACGTCCACTTATCTAGATATATAAGGCAAACGGGTTAATAGGTTGCAACTTGCAAAACTTATAATAAAGTTGTAAACTTGGTGAATGGGTTAAAAGGTTTGTAATATAGGTAAAACAAGCTGTAAAACGGGTCGACTTGAGGTTAAACGGGTGGTCAAACTAAACATGACTTATTTCATTAAAAATTATAAACATTTCAATCCAAACATGATTCATTTAACTATATGGTTAAACATGTCAATCCAAAACACGACCTGTTTAGTTAAATGAATTAAACATATCAATCCAAACACGATATGTTTAATTAAATGGGTTAACCATGTCAACCGGAACTACATGTTTAATTAAATAAGAAATAGTCGTAATTGTATTGAAGGTGTTTGGCAGATGTAACAAATGGGTTAAACAAGTTAAACTCAAACATGTCGACCCATTCATTTATACCCACTTATCTAAACAAGTCAAACGGATAGATAAGTTGTAACAGAGCCGTCCCAATAGATATGTTGTAAACTGATAGATACGAAACACGTTGCTCTTTAAATATAAAATATACGAAGTTTGTAGGTATATAGATTCCTTTGATTTGTATTATACATAATACAAACCTTATTTTATATTTTCATATACGAAATACAACAAACGATTGGTAAAATTTTAAAAATAAAAATTATAATTTTATAATTTCATCTAAGGATGAGCAATTGTGATCGGTATTGATACCGAACCGGTACCCAACCGAGCATTTCGGTACCGCTAACAAGTTTTTAAGAAAATCAGAATCGGTACTCATATGTACCGAATTTTAGCCAACGTACCGATCCCAAGCTCATCACTGATTTCATCTCTCTAACTCTTGGTACCGACCACAAACTTTCCATCTGCCTTAGGTCATAAAAATGGTGGTGCCGGCCCTAGTTGTAAACGAGTGTCATCTGATCATCATATAGTGACTGAAACCTGTGCAAGGGGTAGGGGAGAAAAAAAAGACAGGATTACGACTTGCTTAGTGCATGACAACTTGTTAGAACAACCCCTTTACTTTGACACATGAGGTGGCAGGTTTCTCTAGGTAACATAATGGAACTAGAGTAGAGTTAAGTCAAAAGATATGGAAAAGCAGCTTTTTCTAGCGAGCCTCTGGGATCTCCTGTAAACCCCCATGACGTGGTAATGGGAAAATATTAGGGGAAGTAGTGAGTGGAGATTCCCCTGCCCCCTTGTCCACGAATATGGGTAATATGTTCAAAAATTTAGTCAGGGTAGGAGCTCCCATCTGTCAAGGCCTCCTTTTACCTGGCTACCTACCCTTGGGTTGTTGATATCATACCCTATAAAGTTGCCAATTTTGGGACGAGTTGAAAGAGGAATTCGTAATTCTTACACAGATGAGGCTGCCTTAAGAGTGATTAATTCTAACACCCATAATTTCCGAGTGAGTATTACACCAAGAATTGACAAGCCTTTAGTTGTACGAGTTGGAAGTAAGAAATTGTTTACGTTTTTTGTAGCCATTCCTGTTGACGCTTTGAACTGTTTAAGAATCAAGAATAGTTGGTTCCTTATAGTCACTTATTTTTCTTTTGCTTTCTTAGAAAAAAGAAAATACTTCACCTTTCACCTGCATGTGATCCATTTAGCTAACTTTTAAGATGAGCTAAACCAAAGTTGTAAATTAGGTGAACATTAGAGGGCTGAAATATGGATTAAACAAATCATAAACGGGTTAATGTTTCCACTTGTGGTTAATTCGATCAACTCAAAACCCAACTCGTTAAATTAAAGGTTTAAACATGTCAACCCAATCACAACATATTTAGTTAAACGAATGAAATATATCAACCCAAATACGATCTAATCTCTTTAATTAAATGTGTTAATCAAATGGACTAGGACTAGATTTAAACTAATATAATCAAATGACAAACGTCATAGATTGTCAACAAATATTATCAACTGAATCTTTAAATATACAGTTAAAAAGAGTCAACAAGAAATATCATCTTTCATAAATCAAAACAAATATGATCCCAAATGTCTAAACCTCAAAAAACATTAAAACCTCATGGGCCAGTCACAAATACAGTTTATAATGTATCATGTATCTACACTTGATAATTTATCTGATTGTTACAAACTTGTTAGTCCCATGTTTAGCCCAATGCCCCCTCAAATCAATAGCATTATCAAAACCATACCCTTCAGAAGCCAACTTCTCCAACACCTTCTTAAACGCCCCTTGACTCATCTTCCGCCCTGCGATCCGGGCCCCACGACGTTTAGTACTCATCGGCAACGGGTACATTGAAATAGTCGTCGTGCAACAAGCCGACTGCCATCCGCCCAACCCCCACCGATAACATTGTTGAGGCGTGCCCGTGCACGAGCACACGGGTATCGGGATTCCCGATACGTCCATATCCAGCCCGTCTATTACCACGTCTAAATTCCGTCTCATAGTTTTCGATCGTGGGCCCGTTTGACTCGGGCCCTCTTTCACCTTCTTCGGTTTCTTGCCACGTGGCTGTTTCGGGCCCTGGCCCGTCGACCTCTTCTTCACGGGCCCGGGCCCACCAACGTCACCATCATCATCACCATCATCGTCACCGTCACCACCATCATCACCTCCACCAACGTAGTTCGACGGCATAAAATGGGCCGAATTGAAAGTGGAAGAGTCGGGAACGAATGTCGGGTTCATGGGTAACATATGAAGAAGCCTCTCTCTATGGGCCCAGCTATCCCGCATATAATGCGACGGTACAAGCGGGTAATGGTGGTTGTAGGCAGCCGCCTCACCGCCATTCGGGTTTATCATTATCGGGCTTTCGCGGCCCGATAACAAGGGCTTTACGTCACGATTATTATCACCAAATGGAGACATTAATTGAAGCCCAATATGTTCTTTATACAAAGGCTCATAATACCCCCAATTCCTCATATTCAATCCATCATCATCCATTACTACAAATCCAACCACAACAAAGATTAAATGTCTTTAAATCCAATAACCACATGATGATACAAATGATGCAATAAACAATCTCAATAATTTCTTTTTTTTTTATTTTAATCAATACCCATAAAAATTAAACAATTATTATACACAAATAGATCAAATAATAATAATAATAATATTCTAGGGCAGATAAAATGGATCTAACTAAATTGTTACAGATCTGTGAATAAAAAGTTAATAAAAATGAAATTAAATTGATTAAGAATGCAAAAAGATTAATAATTTAATAATAAAAGATTTAAATTGCAGATCAAGAAAGTTAAAAATTGGATCTTGGAGAGAAAATTTTCAAGAAAGTCAAAGATTGGGTATTGAGGTACAAAATAGAGATATATAAAGATTTGTATGTATATATGAGAGAGATATAGAGAGAGAATGGGACTTACTTGTGTGGGTAAAAACAGGCCTGGAGAGAGGAGAGAGAAGGATGGAAAGAGAAAGAGAAAGAGAAAGAGATGGGAGAGAGAGAAGAAAGGAAAATGGGTGGCTTCAAATGGAGGGTGGTGTTGTTTGATGGACATTTATTTAATAAAGGGTTAAATAATAAATACAACTGATAACTGTATTGTTGCTTGCAGTAACAGCAGCTGAAATCATGTCTAAACTCTTCTCTTATTTTTTCCTCTTCGGTTTATGGTTTCTCAGTATTATTTTGTATTTCATCTAAGAGTAAATAGTCATAAGACCAAATATCGTGGGCGCTTTAGAAGGATGAAAAAGTCTCATAACGCCTGGAACACGGCTTCCTAAGGTGTTATGGGAGCTTTTTTTTTTGGGGGGAGGGGGGGGGGGTTGGATGTTTTATACATAGCGTCGGATGAAGGGTTGACTTTGTTTGAATCAAATTTCATCCAACGAACGAGAGGGCACCAATCATTTTAAGGTATGATCACTTTTGTGATTTTCATTTTTGTTTTTTTATGGTTAAGACTAGCATCATTTTATTTAAGTTTACTTTGTGTTTAAATGGGTCGTGTTTAAGTCAGACTTCTGTTAGTTATTAGTTTCTAATTATATAAAATGATGTCAAGTTAACTATTAGTTTGTAATTATAAGATCCATAAATAAAAAAGCATGGTCTCTGATAGTGGAACGAAAATCATCAAGGCAACCAACCCATTTAGCATTTGCATATATATGAACGATAGATGGTATGGATTTATGAAGAGTAAGGCCATAGGAGATAATTATCTAAAGATAACAAATGATACTTTTTAATAACGTATCATATATTTTGGTATTAAATCTCCACATTATTAGGAGAGACCGTTGTAAATCTAATATTAGCATAGAATATTCTATGTATGTGTATATTTATGCGATATTGCTTAAAGAGAAAGTCAAGGCATTGAGTTCCTACACGGTATCATTTCTCTAACCCTAACAGCCGCAACACACCTTCTTTGTCGGCTATCATATTCTCCGATGCCCTCCTATTTTCCGATCTTCTATCTCTCACATCCTACCACCCACTCACCGCTTCCCTCATTGATTCTAAACCTACAATGCTGATAACACTGCCGATGCAACAAAACAATCTGCTTCTGATGAACTCAGGGATCATTTCGATGCCATAGTCCTTCAATGGATATATGGCACCATCTCCAACGACCTTCTCCAAACAATGTTAAAACCAAACACCACTGCTGACATAGCATGGACCACGCTTGCAACACTTTTTCAAGATAACTAAAGGTCCAGAAGAAGTATTTATCTCACTCAAAAACTCAATAACACCAGGGTTGATAATTTTAACAATATGACTACATATTGTTAGGGAGTTATTGTATATGTATACTAATACATTGAATATTCTATTCTAATATTAGATTTACAATGATCTCTCCTAATAATGTGGAGATTTAATACTAAATTATATGATACGTTGTTACTTTTTTATAGCGATCCAGTAATGATTATTAGGGTGCTGAAGAAGTTGTGACACTTTAACGACCGCATAGAATATATATGGGTGGACTAAAGTGGGGAAGCTTATATTGGGTCATTGGGTCCCCCCCTCCACACACACACACCTTTATTCGTTTCCTCAGTAGTGTAAATGTATGCGTTTTTTTTCTAAAGCTCGTTCAATTTAAGAGTCCAATTAATGAAAACACTTACTCGCCTAGTCTCCAATCATCACCCTGGTGCTTCTGAGACTAAATGTTGGGACATAAATCGAACTTGGGTCATATGGAACGCCAATTATCTCCCTAACCACTCCACCACTAGCTTGTTGATGGGGAAACAATAGTTAGATTTATATTATACTATTAGAAGAAAAAAAAACAATAGCCAATTAACTAAGTTTAAAAAAATAATTTTAAAACTATTATACCAATAGCATACTCATAATAAATAAAAAAAAAACACTTTGTATGATGTTATATCTTATTTTTAAATGACGTATAAAAAAGTTAGACTTAATTGCAAATATGGTCACTATGGTGATACCCCCAAAAGCATGTTTCAACACCATGGTGACATTTTTGCATATATTGGCCCTATGGTAAGCATTTTTTTTGCAATGAGGCCCGGTCGTTAAATAATGGTTGTTACGTCCATTAGTTTCAGAGGTATTTTTGCCTATCCCCACTTTGTCTTAGTTTTTATTTTGTATGCATCAAGAGTAAAATGTCTCATAACGCTTGGAACACTGCTCCCTAAGGTGTTATGGGAGCTTTTTATTTAATTTTTTTTGTGGGGGCGGGGGGAAGGGAGTGTATTAGGTTTGGATGATTTGTAGCGTCAGATGAAGGGTTGACTTTGTTTGACCCAAATTTCATCCAATGAAGAAGGAGAGGGTGTTTCCCCCTCCACCATACATGGTCCAATTATTTAAAGTATGATCACTTTTTTGATTTTTTTTTTTGTTTTAATGGTTAAGACTAACCTCATTTTATTTAAGTTTACTTTGTGTTTAAATGGGTCGCGTTTAAATGAGACTTGTGTTAGTTAATAGCTTCTAATTATATGAAATGATGGCTAGTTAACTATTAGTTTGTAAATATAAGACCCATAAAAAAAGGCATAGTCTCTGATAATGGAACGACAATCATCAAGGCAACTAACCATTTAGCATTTGCATATGTAAGCACGGTACATAGTATGGATCTATGAAGAGTAAAACCATAGGAGATAATTCTCTAAAGATAACAAAGAATACTTTTTAATTGAGTATCATATATTTTGGTATTAAATCTCCACATTATTAGGAAAGATCATTGTAAATCTAATATTAGCATAGAATATTCTATGTATTTGTATATATATATATGAAGAAACACTAAGTGACCCCGGGCAGATTACGGATAATCTGGGGGTTAAATAGATGTTTCCCACGAGGGTTAGGTCCGGCAAAGAAGGATGTTCTTCAGATGACCTGCAAAACAAACACCGTGAGCTCGTCACTGAGAAGGGGGGGTTCCTCCTTGTGACCACCCTCCGGCGTGAGAATCAGACTAGATTGCTCTGAATATAAGTGTATATTGAGAGAAATAGCTAGTGAAGGTAAAATACCAGATGATCCTACCGTTCCAAGGTGTTGGAGTATTTATAGCCGAAGGTAGGTTTCCAAGCAGGTACAGCCAGCTGTATAATATTCCTGTTCTACCAACTATGGGCTACGCACGTGCCATGCTGGTTGGTGGGTAGGCAGCGGCTGATAGTGACAAGGCCGGCTGTGTACTGTTCCCTTTCCACCAACTGCAGGCTATGTGCGTGCCACGACAAGGGTTGGTGAGTAGGCAGCGGCTAATAATGACAAACAGTACTAGAATGCTCCTCCTCGTACTGTTGTCGGTGAGCTGTCACCCTGTGATTGGTTCATGGGCTGCTTTGGTCAGATCTTGTCTATTTTGTCCATACATTGGCAGGTATAGTACAAAAGATCTTCCAGAAGCATACGGACTGGCTCATTTGGCGGGAATATTCCCGCCTTGCTCATTCCTTCAGGTGACACTGAATTATTGAGAGTTAGTGCCTTGTGCGTGTAGCCTTGCTATTAGTGCGGGTAGCCTTCCCTGATGGCTTGTATCCGCAGCTGCGGGGACAGGCGGGGTACTTCACCATTGGGAGGCTTTCCCTACGGGAACAGCTGGCGTACTGCGCGTAAGGTCTTCATCTCTGAGCATGGTGGGTCCTGCGGAACCAGTTGGTCCTTGCGCAGACGTCCCTCTTCAAGGTGAGTCCTGCGGGTCCAACTGTGCTCTGCTGGGACCTACCTCTTCAAGTCCCCCCAGTCCAATGTTCTTCTCATGAATTGTTAATAAGTGAGGTGAACTTTGGACTTAAGCAAGGGGTTTTGAAAAGGATTTAGTTTTAAGGTTGTCCGTGGGGATTCTTCCCGCGGTTTCCCTAATGTCACGTGCAGAAATTCACGACTTTTCTGCTTGATCTTTGGGCGGGTAGGTGTTTAACCTCCTCGCAAGTCAGGAGCGTTGAGTTTCACTTGTAGATTCTCCACGAGGTTTTGGTAGTTTTAAACATAGTGATCAATTATGTTAAAGAACCAATTCCATCATGGAGCTTCAATCTAGTTCTCAACGTTCCCGCTATGCGGGGATGTTATTTCCCTTTCCGCAAGCATGGCCCAGAAGATCCTTCTTGGTTTCAATTCCCTGCGAGTGCTAAGTATGTGAAGGGTTTCGCCTTGACACTGTACCCGCACTCGTCTTATAGTTATCTTACTTCAAAGGTATTCTTGGCGTCCATTCCCTGCGGGTGCTAAGTATGTGAAGGGTTTTTCCTTGACACTGTACTCGCACTTGTCTTATAGTTGGTTGCCAAGGTAAGGGGTATTTTCCCGCTTACTTTTGAATCTTTTTGAAATTCAAAGAGTTGGTGAAAGGATAAGAACAGTCCAAACTGTTGAAACGTCGTCCGACGGTTTCTTCTGACAGTGTCAGGACGTGCAGGAAGTTATGGTGACGTGACAGTATATGGTCATTCCAGGCGCTTTTTCAGGCGCGTGGGCGCGATTTTTCGGGCGCGTGGCCGCGAAATTAATGGCACGCGTCCTTTCAACAGCTGTTGCCAGCTTGCTCTTTGCCACGTGTCATAGTTTCATTGCACCTGCGATTTCTCTCTCTTCCGCATTAAATTCATCGCATTAATTGCGATGAGTATATAAAGGGCGAGAGGGTGCACCTTAGTCCACACTTTCACTTCTCTCTTCATCTTCTTAAAACGATTTCCGGCGAATACTCACTATTCCGTCGAGCATTCTTCTAAAATCGTTGTTCTGTACATCCAAAACATGTCTTCTACCCGTGATTTTGAGGCCACTGCCAAGGAGGCTGAGTTGTTCGTCGAGAACCCGACGTCGACGTCCGAAAAGGACGACAAGAGCACTGCCGACGAGTGCCAGTGCGCTCTTCCTACTGACCTCTACCAGTACATCGTCCGGAAGTTCATGCTCGAGCGTTTCGAGCCTGAGTTTCCGGAGCCTCATCAGACGGTGTACGATGCCCCCAAGGGCAAGATAGGGGTGTACGCTGCATTCTTCATCTATGGGAATCTGAGGTTCCCATTGACAAAGTTTGTGTACCGTGTTCTGGAGAGACACGGTGTACACTTGACGGAGGTACACCCAATGGCGATCGCGAAGATCCGCCATTTCGAGTGGGTGTGTCTCATTATGGGTGTAGAGCCCCATGTGGACCGCCTGATGACCTTCTACTCTTGGAGGTGCATCCAAGGGTGGTACACCCTGGTCAACCGGATCAAGGGTCTGAAGATTTGCGCCACCGAGCGCAGTCTTCGGTCTTGGAAGCGGGAATTCTTCTACATCTCTGCCCGTGTCGTCCCTATTGCGATGACATTCAAAAACGGGAGAGCACTCCCCAACCTTCACGCCTCCAACTACCAGGAGGCGGAATGGTTCTCCAAGATTTCCCGGATCCAGACTCCGGTTTACCGGTTTGCGGAGTCCGGGATGGTGATGCTCGGGATGAGCCGGGTATGGAAGGATGCCGGCTCTGAGACTCCGCAAGTGCCGATCGTCCTCGAATACGGTTTGAACTCTTTCCCTTACGGTATGCTTTATTTTATTTGCTAGGTTAGGGTTTTTGTTCTAACCATCTCTTTATTTTCAGAGGGAAACGACTTGCAGTCTCTCCTGCAGCCGCGGGAGGCTGGTGGTCCCGATCGGATGGGTACTCGCGCTCTTGACGAGAACGAGTTGCCCATCCTTGAGCAAACGGCGGATCGGTTCGTGGAGGTCTACCCGCCAGGCCACGAGATCCTGAGCGCCAGGCGGCTAGGTAAAGAACTTTTTAACCCTCGCCCTGTCAATGTTGAAACCTCTGCGGGAATTCCTCTAATTTTATCGTCTTCTGAGGAATCCGCAGATTGTCCTTTCTTGGCGAGGAAGAAGAAGGCCGCCGGCGGGAAGGGCAAGGCGAAGGTTGCCTCCACTGCCGATCCGGTGCATCGGTCTGACTCAGAGACCGAAAGTGAAGAGGTGGTGGGGAACCCTGGTGGTGAGACCACTGTTCCGGAGGTTCAGACGGCTGTCACCTCCGAGCAGCCCCGGTCGACGACGGTGACCGGCGTGAAGAGGCCGGCTCCATCGGGTTCGTCCCCGCCCGTTCGCACCTTCAGGCTCAAAAAGACCCGTAAGTGTTCATTACTTTAACTTCTTATCTTTCCGCTATTATACTTATTTATCTTGTCTTCGTGCAGGCGTGGATGCTACGGCATTCCAAAGTGTAGCGGGAGGGAGCAGCTCTAGACCCATGAAGGTAGGTTTGGTCAACCTACCCGAGGCGATGACCTAGGCGGCTACGCCTGCTTGCAGTACCGGTTCAGTTGCTCATCTCGTTGAGCCAACTGTTCCAGCTGTAACCTTATCCCCGCCAGCTGTCAGTGTCATTTTCACCGAATCCATCACTGAGCCGGCGGTGATATCTCTTGCGGGTTTCTTCTGCAGCCGCGGCCACGGTTGTGAGGTCACCTCCGGTGAGTTCACCTCCGTTGGTTTCCGCCGCGGCAGCCTCCACCACGTCTCCTCCGGCGCCTGCGACTACGGCCGGCCCTTCAGGTACGTTTGGGGTTGGGGCGTCTAGCCAATCCTTGCCTCCTTCCCGTCTCCTTGACCTTTTGGATGGATATCCCTTAGGTTCAGGTGATGGGTGTGGTGGCTATCGGCCTGTTGTCGACCCTACAGGTGCGTAGGGTTATTATGGCCTATATCCCTTTCATCATTTCTTTCTTTTAACTGTTTTTTGTTTTATTGCAGTTCGTGATTCCAACGAGGTGTACGCTCCTCGGTGGAAGATCTGCCGGGGAACGACCCTCCGTACTGCTGAGGACTGCGTGGAATGGGCGCGTCACGCCGCCCCAAGCGGTGCGCTGGGGGAGGCCATGGCCAGCTACCAGGAAGGTAGGCTGTCCAACGAGCTCAGAATCCTTCTCGCCTGGATGCAGCCGCGCGTCGAGCTACTTTGTCGTGAAAACGACAAGTTAAAGACGGCGCGTAGCCTTGAAGTGGCTCAGGCGCGGGCCATCCGGGAGGAGAATGTGAAGCTTGCAACCGTTGCTGCGGAAAAGGAGAAGGCCTTCAAGGCCCTTGAGGTTGACGTTCAGGCTCGTCTGGAGGCCCGTTCCAAGGCTGCCCAAGCTGTTAACGAACAGCTTCGGCTGGCCAAGGAAACTGCCAGGAACGCAACCGAGAGGGCCACCATGGCTGAAGCTGTTGCTGAGCCTCTACGCATCGAAAATGAGGAACTTAAAGCCAAATTAGAGAGGCTCCAGCAGGCTCATGATGCCTTGGCCATGGAAGATGCCAAGAAGCTCCAAGAGATCTTGGACCAGAGGGGGGTGCTTGACCACACAGAGCGTAAGCTAAAGGGCGTCGAAGAGGCTGCAGCCAAAGATGTGTTGCTTGCCAACCTCACAAAGAACGAAGCCAAACGCGCCCGTAATGAAGCTCAAGCTGCCCTCCAGGAGGCTCTGGTTGCCTAGGAATGGCTTCTTCGAGAAGCGTTGTCGCAGGTATGCGCAGCTTCCTAACTTCTAACTTTACGCTTTTCCTTACTCTTGAGTTTGACAAACTTCTGTTTTGTAGGTTGTGCATCGGGTGTTCACGAACACATCATATGACGATGCGATGAGCGCAGCCCTCAACGCTTCTCATGAGGATGGGGAAAAGGCTGGCTTCCTGCTTGGTCTAGGGTTTGTTGAACAAGGCATCCCGCCTTCCAACTTCCCTCTTTACAATGTGGATACTGAAGCTGCGTATGACCAAGCAGTGAATCAGTATGCTGCCTTCCCGCATCCAGTGGTGGAGAAGGTGAACAAGATTGCTGCTGCTGATGATGTGCTAGCTATCCTTAAAGCTTTCCTTGAACCGCCACACTCTACTGATGGTGCGGGTCCAAGTGGAAGTGGTCCTGAAGCTTGATCCTTAAGATCCCTTTCCACCATTAGAATAGATTTTTATTTTTGTATAGCTTCTTTTGTATGCGGGTATGTACCCAGCAATCTTTGTAATATTTGAATTTCGATGGAATAAAGATTATTTGCTAATGCCTTGCCTTGTTTATTTCACTCATATTTGATTTAACTTAGCAATTTCTTTAGTACTTAGATAAGTTAACTTTTCAACGTGGCAGATAATAAGTTAAAGTTTTACGTCCTCTTTCGTGATTGTGCGGATAAGACCGTCAATTGCACTTAGTAGGATGGCTAAACTTTACCTATATCTGACCTGCGTGGAAGTTTTCCTCATCTTTTCCTTCGAAATTTTCTAAGTGTTTTAAATAAGTTAACCTTTCGACGCGCGGTTGCCAATAGGTCGATGTTCAGTTTCCTTTATCATGATTGTGCGGGTAGGATCGTCACTTTCATTTATTGGGATGACCAAACTTCACCTATGGCTGACCTGCGTGAAGGTTTTCCTTAGAAATTTTTACCGTTTTGTGTTTATGCGGGTTTTGCCGCCTTCCACACGCGACGACTTACTTCTTCCCATATTTATGCGGTGAATACCGGCATATCAGCGTGGGAAGTTCATAAGTATAAAGGTAAGGCTATCAACACAATGTGAAAGGAGAATCATTTCCATTAGAAGTGGCTCTAGGCCTTTTCTTTACAAATTTGGAATTGATCTACATGTAACATTTGTGTAATTGAGCTCCGTTCCATGTTCTTGGGATAGGAGTGCCATCGAGCCTTTCGAGCCGGTATGCGCCTTTTCCCAAAACTTCTTAGATAATGTATGGTCCTTCCCAGACTGGTGCCAGTTTTCCTGGGCGCTCTTGGTTTGAAGCCTCGTTGTTACGCAATATGTAGTCTCTTACGTTGAAGTTGCAGAGTTTTACCTGCGTGTTGTAGTACTTTTGCATTTGTCGCTTGTAGTTTTCTTCACGCGCTGCGGCTAAGTCTCTGCGTTCCTCGGTTAGCATAAGGTCTAACCGTCTTTCCGCATCATTGTCATCTGGCTGAATCAAGACCCTTGGTGAGGGCAAACCAACTTCGACTGGGACCATGGCTTCAGTGCCATAAGTGAGGCTGAACGGGGTTTCTCCCGTACTGGCCTTTTTCAGCGTTCTGTTTGCCCAAAGGACGTGTGGAACTTCGTTTACCCAACCGGATCTGTGTTCCAGGAGTCTTTTCTTTATGCCTTCGACGATGCTTTTGTTCGCTCTTTCCACCTCACCGTTACCTTGCGGGTGTGCCACTGAGGTAAAGGTGTGGGTGATTTGAAGTTCTTTCAGCCACTGTTGTAGCTTCTTGTCAGCAAAGTTGGTGCCGTTATCGCTCACCAGATTCTGTGGAAGTCCAAAACGACAAATAATAAATTCCCAAATAAATTTTTGATATGTTTTGCGGTTGTTTGGGCTAAGGGTTTAGCTTCTATCCACTTGGTGAAGTAGTCGATGGCGACCACTAGATACTGAACGTTCCCTGCTGCTGTGGGAAATGGGCCTGTCACATCGATGGCCCACTTCTGAAATGGCCATGAAAAGGTGACTGGAACAAGTTCATTCTTCGGGCGATGCGTGTTGGGTGCGTAGAGTTGGCAAGACCTACACTTTCTGATGTATGCCAGTGCATCCGTATGCATCCCTGGCCAAAAGTATCCCGCGTTGTTTAGCTTAGCTACAACTGCGCGTGGACCTGCGTGTATCCCACAGATGCCTTCGTGTACTTCCCTTAGGAGGTAGTCGGCATCTTGGTCATCGACGCATCTGAGGAGTGGACCAAGAAAGTTACGTCTGTAAAGGATGTCATCGATGAGTTGATAGTTCAGTGCTTTACAGCGTAGTTTTCTTGCCTGATTTTTCGACTCTGGTAGTATACCCGCTGCAAGGTAATTTATTATTGGTGTCATCCACGTTTCTGTACCGGTTTGGATGACACAAATTTCCTTGTGCGGGACTGATGGTGCTTCAAGGAGTTCAATGCGGATGTCCTTTCCCAAATGGGTGAAGGCTAATGACGCAAGCTTGCTTAACGCATCCGCAGATTTGTTTTCGCTACGCTTGACGTGTATGACTTTACAATCATTAAAATCGCGCATAAGGGTTTTTGCTTGTGCGAGGTACAGGGCCATTGTGTCGTTCACGGCCGTGTACGTTCCGTTTATCTGATTGGCTACTAACATGGAATCTACGTGGGCTTCCAAGTTTTTCACTCCCATTTTACGCGCAATTCTCAGCCCTGCTAAGAATGCTTCGTACTCGGCTTCGTTATTCGTACTTGGAAAGTCCAGTCGAATAGCGTAAGTGTATTCTTGGCCTGCTGGGTTGTTTAATTTCAACCCTGCGCCTGAACCCTCGTTGCTGGCTGTTCCATCAGTGTAGAGTCGCCAGACATTATTGATGTCCTGTGCTGGGGAGGGTTGAGCCTCCTCCTGGCACTCTTTCTCCCGCGAAGCGGGGACTTCTGCAATAAAGTCTGCCAGAACCTGGCCTTTCATAGCTGGTCTTGGCTTGTACTTTATCGCATATTCCCCCAACTCAATTGCCCATTTGGCTAGACGTCCCGATAATTCGGGTTTGCCAAGAACGTTTGAGTTTGAAGTTGGTGAGAATGGTGATTGGGTGACCCTGGAAATATCGTCTCGGTCTGCGTGAAGCTTGTACAAGTGCTAAGACTAATTTTTCCAGGGTGGAGTACCGGGTTTCTACGTCTGTTAGGACACGGCTAACATAGTAGATTGGCATCTGGATGCCTTTCCGCTCTGCTAGCAGGACTGCTCCGGTTGCTCTATATGTGGAGGAAAGGTATAGGATTAATTCCTCCCCTGCTTCTGGCGCTGTGAGCGTTGGGAGTTCAATCAAGCGCGACCGAATCTCCTGAAAAGCTGCTTCCGCTTCTGGTGTCCAGCGGAAGTGCGTTTTCTTTAAACAGTTCCTCAATGTTGGCACGAAAGGAAACAACTTATCCGCATGGTTTGCCAAAAAGCGGTTAAGTGCAACTAGTCGTCCATTCAGTGTCTGAGCTTGCTTGATGGTAGTAGGTGATTCCATTTTGATAATGGCTTCGACATTTTCAGGGTTCGCTCTGAAGCCATCTTTAGTGACGATGACCCCTAAGAACTTCCCTTCTTCCATCCCAAAGGAACACTTGCTCGGGTTGAGCTTCATGTTTATCTTCCTGAGCGTGTTGAAAGTTTCTTCGATGTTTTTCAACATCGTTTCTGCGTCAGGGCTTTTGATGACCAAGTCATCCATGTAGACTTCCAAGTTCCTCCCAATTTGGGCAATGAACTCTTTGTCCATCAGGCGTTGATATGTTGACCCGGCATTCTTAAGTCCGAATGGCATCATTTGATAACAAAATGTGCCATCGGGCGTCCGAAATGCGGTTTTGTCCTGATCATCTACAGCCATGTGGATTTGATGATACCCCTTATACGCATCCAGGAAGCATTTAAGGCGAAACGGTGCTAACGAATTTATCTTAAGATCAATTTCGGGTAACGGATAACAATCTTTGGGGCATGCTTTGTTTAAGTCTTTGAAATCTATGCACATGCGCCATTGTTTGTTATTCTTCGGTACCGTAACGGGATTTGCAACCCATGTTTGATATCTGCTAACGCTTACGATGCCCGCATCAAGGAGTTCCTTGACTTGGGTTCTACACGCGTTAGCTTGTTCCGCCCCCATTACTCTGCGCTTTTGTATGACTGGCGTAAAAGCCGGGTCACACTTCAGCTTATGCTCTGCCTTACTTCGAGGTACACCAGTCATGTCAGCTGGTGTCCATGCGAAGATGTCAGCGTTTTTCAGTAATAAGCGCTTGAGTAAGGTGCGTATGGAATCAATGACTATTGGACCAATGGTAACGGCCTGGTCAGGGTATTTGCCATTGAAGGCCCATTCTTCCGGTTCGGTGATGGTTGGCTTAGCCATCTTTGGTTTGGGTTTAGATGAGACAGATGCGATGCATACCTGGGGAATGCTGGTGATCATCGCTACACCCTCAGCTGTTGGCCATCCCATCATGCCGTGGACTGAAGATACCACGGCGTTGAATCTTGCCATCCCGTCTCTCCCAAAGAGAATGTCGTATGTGTGGTGTGGCTTTCTTCATTACGACAAAGTCCACATCTTCTGTGCGGGAGTGTTTTCCGTCCGAGAGAGTGACGGGGAAAGATAGGATACCCAGGGGTGTTTGTGCTGCCGTCGAACCCTTCCATCGAGGCGCAGACCGTTTCCAGGCGTTCCTTGTCTTCGTCATCTAGCTTGTCGAAGAACTGCCTGTACATCACCGTTGACGAGGCGCCGTTATCAGCAAGAGTGCGTGAAGTGATATAGTGCCCCAGCTGGCTTTTGATGATGATAGGGCCTTCTTTGCTGGGTCCTCCTGGCACTCGCGGGAAGCGCACCTCAGCTTCCTTCCACGCGCATGGTTCTGTCGTTCGTCTTTTTCTTCCTGTGATGTTAGTATGAACCATGTGGATGCTGATGTCAACGGGCTTTCGTCCATTACCTTTGTACCGTTTCTCATTCCTCCCTCCATTCTTGATTGATGCCACAAGGTGTGCAAGTCTTCCATCCTTGACGAATGTTTCAACTATATCCTTCAAGGATGTACACTCCTCTGTACTGTGACCCTTTGTCTCGTGGAAATCACAGAATTTGCTCTGATCCGCATTAGGTCGTTGCCGAATCATTGGAGCTTTTGGCCATGGGAGTTTTTCGGTGGCAAATATCTCCGTGACGCTTTTGGTGAGTGGCGTCCACCGGTGTTTTCGGCTTGAAGGGTGGGTGTTATCCCTTCCGCCAACAAGAGGGCGAGAGCTGGATGAGGTGTCAAAGTTTACCCTTGACTGCCAAATACCTAGCTTCCTCTTTTTGTTCTGTCGGGCGATCCGAACATTGTTTTCTCTGGTCCTCTACGTGTAGAGATGTGTACTCTGGGGGAGGTCCCTACCCAGTTGCTTCTCCGTCTCGGCAAAGCGCTTGGCCGCCGTCATGATGGCATCCCATGTGGATGGCATGCCGTCCTTACCCGTCAACGTGCGGATAAGCTCTGGGTATTCGGCACCCTGGATGAAAGCGGCTTGAACAAGATCTCCACTTATGTCACCCAGACTCAGCTTTTTGGAGTTGAAGCGAGTGATGAAGTCTAGTAAAGATTCATCTTCCTCTCTCACGCAGTTAAGGATCGTCCACTGCTCTTCAGTATATTTCCTCTGTTGACTGAAGTGTTGGCTGAACTTTTGTTGAAAGTCCGCCCAATCATAGATGTGGTGGACTGGTAAACGATCAAACCACGCCCTGGCCGCTCCAACCAGCGTCATTTGGAACATATAACACCACGTGGGTTCCGTCCAGTTACTGACGGTTGCCCCCGCTATGAATCTGTTCAAGTGATCGTCTGGGTCGGATAGACCATCATAAGTGCCGATGTTGGACATCTGTTTGGCACTTCTCGGGGCGATTGCTTCCGCAATGTCCCTTGCAAACTTGGACTTTCCCGCATTTGCGGCAGTTGGTCTAAAGGTTTTGGAGAAGTCACGTAGGTTTCTTCCCGCGTTCCTTGGCTTTAAGGTTTCTCCAAAATTCCTTCTTGGTTGGAAGTCCGTTTCCTTACGCTTCCCTTTCGCCCTGTGGCGAGGGTTTGCGTCGGTGTCGGATTCCTCCCGATCATTGTCCGAGTACTCGCACTCACTGTTCATGTTGAGCTGTTGTCGAGTATTTCCGAATTCGTCAGCCTGTTGGAGTGAACGCAAGCGTTCATCCAACTCAGCTTGGAACTCTTTCTGACGTGCTTCGGCCCACGCCTTGACTTGATCGAGTGTTTGGCGAGGAGCCTCGCCTGTTTCTCCAACTGGGCATCAGTGAACCCCAGTGAAATATTGTTTACTGCACTTGTCCCGGCTTGGGTAACCGGGGTAGTGTTCGTAAAATTTGTATAACCGCCGGTGTTCCTC
This sequence comes from Bidens hawaiensis, assembly GCF_021521415.1. Classification (NCBI taxonomy): domain Eukaryota; kingdom Viridiplantae; phylum Streptophyta; class Magnoliopsida; order Asterales; family Asteraceae; genus Bidens; species Bidens hawaiensis. The sequence goes on along the minus strand of NW_027501390.1, from coordinate 31,134 downwards.
CCAGTGGCTGGGGTTGTGGTTACCGGGGTTTCCTGGTCACTTACTGGCCTTGGGACCGGAGTAACGTTAACCATTTCTTCAGAAATTTTGAAAAAACTGAATTAGTTCTAGCTTTTATGCACGGATGGCGCCAATGAAGAAACACTAAGTGACCCTGGGCAGATTACGGATAATCTGGGGGTTAAATAGATGTTTCCCACGAGGGTTAGGTCCGGCAAAGAAGGATGTTCTTCAGATGACCTGCAAAACAAACACCGTGAGCTCGTCACTGTGAAGGGGGGGGGGGTTCCTCCTTGTGACCACCCTCCGGCATGAGAATCAGACTAGATTGCTCTGAATATAAGTGTATATTGAGAGAAATAGCTAGTGAAGGTAAAATACCAGATGATCCTACCGTTCCAAGGTGTTGGAGTATTTATAGCCGAAGGTAGGTTTCCAAGCAGGTACAGCCAGCTGTATAATATTCCTGTTCTACCAACTATGGGCTACGCACGTGCCATGCTGGTTGGTGGGTAGGCAGCGGCTGATAGTGACAAGGCCGGCTGTGTACTGTTCCCTTTCCACCAACTGCAGGCTATGTGCGTGCCACGACAAGGGTTGGTGAGTAGGCAGCGGCTAATAATGACAAACAGTACTAGAGCATGCTCCTCCTCGTACTGTTGTCGGTGAGCTGTCACCCTGTGATTGGTTCATGGGCTGCTTTGGTCAGATCTTGTCTATTTTGTCCATACCTTGGCAGGTATAGTACAAAAGATCTTCTAGAAGCATACGGACTGGCTCATTTGGGCGGGAATATTCCCGCCTTGCTCATTCCTTCAGGTGACACTGAATTATTGAGAGTTAGTGCCTTGTGCGTGTAGCCTTGCTATTAGTGCGGGTAGCCTTCCCTGATGGCTTGTATCCGCAGCTGCGGGGACAGGCGGGGTACTTCACCATTGGGAGGCTTTCCCTGCGGGAACAGCTGGCGTACTGCGCGTAAGGTCTTCATCTCTGAGCATGGTGGGTCCTGCGGAACCAGTTGGTCCTTGCGCAGACGTCCCTCTTCAAGGTGAGTCCTGCGGGTCCAACTGTGCTCTGCTGGGACCTACCTCTTCAAGTGCTAATGAGAAAGTCAAGGGATTGAATTTCTACACGGTATCATTCCTTTAGCCCTAACAGCCGCAACACACCTTTCTTTATTGGTTCTCATATTCTCCAATGCCCTCCTATTTTCCGATCTCCTATCTCTCACATCCTACCACCCACCCACTGCTTCCCTCATGGATTCCAAACCTACATTGCTGCTACCGCCGCTGAGCAACAAAACAATCCGTTGCTGATAACTCTGGGATCATCTTGATGCAAGTCCTTCAATGGATCTATGGCACCATCTCCAACTCCAACGACCTTCTCCAAACAATATTGAAACCAAAACAACACCGCTGACATAGTATGGACCACACTTACAACACTTTTTCAAGATAACAAAGTGTCTAGAAGAAGTATTTATCTCACTCAAAAACTCAATAACACCAGGCTTGATAATTTTGAGAGTTTAACTACATATTGTTAGGAAGTTATTGTATTTGTATACAAATACATTGAATATTCTATTCTAATATTAGATTTACAATGATCTCTTCTAATAATGTGGGAATTTAATAGCAAATTATATGATACGTTGTTACTTTCTTATAGCGATCCAGTGATGATTATTAGGGTGCTGAAGAAGTTGTGACACCTTGACGACCACATAGAATATCTATAGGTGGACCAAAGTGGGGTAACTTATACTGAGACACGCCCTCCCCCTCCCAACAACCCCCCTCCCCCACACACACACACACAACCACACCCACCCACTTTTATTTGTTTTCTTAGTAGTGTAAATTCATACGTTTTTTTCTAAAACTCATTCAACTTAAGGTTCCAATTAGTGAAAACCACATACTCGCATAGTCTCCAATCATCACCCTGGTACCACTGAAACTAAATGTTGGTGCATGAATCGAACTTGGGTCATATGGATTACCACTCCAACACTAGTTGTTGACGGGGGAAACAAAAGTTAGATTTAAATTATACTATTAGAAGAAAAAAAAACCATTAGCCGGTTAACGAAGTTCAAAACAAAATTATTTTTAAATCTATTATACCAATAGCATACTCATAATAAAGATAAAAAACACTTTATATGATGTTATTTTTTTTTAATGATGTATAAAAAAATTAGAGTTAATTTGCAAATATGGTCCTTGTGGTGGTACCCCAAAAGTGGGTTTCAGCCCAATGGTGTCATTTTTGCAGATATGGGCCCTTTGGTAAGCATTTTTTTTTTGCAATCAGGCCTGGTCGTTAACTAACGGTTGTTACGTCCGTTAGTTTCAGAGGTATTATCGTATATTCACCATTAGTATAACCCCGACTCCATTTAAAACACCCCACATTCACAACTTAAAACCCTAATTTACTCACCCCTTCTCCCGTTGTCGTCTCAGCCATGACTCCAATCGTTTTTTCACCATCGTCATCTTCGACAGTCATATCACGCCTTCTCGATCAAACAAATGACTTGGATTTTTGTTGCAATTGTTAATACCACATTTTTCACATGTATCGGAATTCACATTTTTCACTTAACTTCAATTTTAGGTTGATGCTATGGAATTGAGACGATTATGTTATTGCTTTTATACCCTTGATTTGGCTGGATGTTAGCTTTGACCACCTGGAACATAAGTTGGTGGTTTTGGTGAAAACCCAACCATACTGGATCTACAATTTCAAGTTTCAAACATGTGGCCGGGATCAAATCGAGTAGGGTTTAATAGTTGGTTGTTTTGGTGTCTTGTTTATTATTAACTTAACTAGTAATGACCTAGACTGGTAATCATGTATTTTGTATTATAGTAATTAGGACATTTTGTATGAACAAATAACTAGTAATCATGCAGGTGCAATGTTGTATTAACTTATGCATGCTTGTTTTTATGATTGTGTCTGTAACTATTTGTCTACGTATTAACAAATGCAGGTGCAATGTTATATTAACAAATGCAACTAAACTAGTGTGATTGTGTCTATATCTATGTATGCTTGTTTTTGTGTATATGAATTTGTAAAATTGTGTGCATATGTATGCTTATATGTTGTATGCATAAGTAGATGTATGTGTGACTGTATTAAGAAATCAGGTGCTTTGTTAGATTTTATTAGGTGTATGTATGTATAATTAGTATGTATGTATGTGTGTGTGTGTATGTATGTATGTATGTGTGTATGTGTGTATGTATGTATGTATGAAGGGTTGACTTTGTTTGAACCAAATTTCATCCAATGAACGAGAGGGCACCAATCATTTTAAGGTATAATCACTTTTGTGATTCTCATTTTTGTTTTTTTTATGGTTAAGAGTAGCATCATTTTATTTAAAACTTTGTGTTTAAATGGGTCGTGTTTAAGTCAGACTTCTGTTAGTTATTAGTTTCTAATTATATAAAATGATGTCAAGTTAACTATTTGTTTGTAATTATAAGATCCATAAAAAAAGCATGGTCTCTGATAGTGGAATGAAAATCATCAAGGCAACCAACCCATTTAGCATTTGCATATGTATGAACGGTAGATGACATGGATCTAAGAAGAGTAAGACCATAAGAGATAATTATCTAAAGATAACAAAGGATACTTTTTAATAATGTATCATATATTTTGGTATTAAATCTCCACATTATTAGGTGAGACCGTTGTAAATCTAATATTAGCATAGAATATTTTATGTATGTGTATATATATGCGATATTGCTTAATGAGAAAGTCAAGGCATTGAGTTCCTACACGGTATCATTTATCTAACCCTAACAACCGCAAAACACCTTTCTTTGTCGGCTAGTCACTACAAAAAGAGGTATTTGATACGGCCAAATCCGTAGCAAATCTGTAGCAAACTGGGCTTTGCTACGGGATTTGCCATAGATTTGGTCCGTAGGTACAAGTCTCATAGCTAACTTATTTGCTACGGGTTTTTGCTACGGAATTGAAATTTTGCAAAGATCTTAGCTACCAAAAGAGATGTCTTTATTTATGTTACATTAGCTACAGAATTTGCTACAAAATTGTTGGCTACGGATTATTAGCTACAAAATTTTGCTACATTTTTTAGCTACGAACGTTTTGCTACGATTATATAACTACGTAATTTTGCTGCGGAATTTTTTAGCTACAGAATTTGCTACTGAGTTTCAACAACTTTGGCTATGGTTTTTGCTATGAAATTTAGCTACACATTTTGGGTGAGGTTTGCTATGAGTGTAGCTATGAAAATTCACATGCTTCTGCTACGGATTAATCAAGGTGTTGGCTACGGATTTAGCTAGACTTTGTATTGAATTTTTCAATATTTTTTCTTTTTCACTTTTCCCTATAAATAATATATTCAAGTTTTATAAAATACGATACTAAAGATAAAAGTCCAAACCAAATAGCATAAAATATCCAAATAAAACAGTAAAAAATGAAATTTGGTTTTTCAACATAAACCCATATATCTAGCTGGTTTGGTGACAATAGTTGAAGTTTTCTCATTCATTTCAGTATATAATCTCTCATTTTTCTTCAATATTTTCCAACATAGCATTTTTTTGTTTTCGTTCCAACCCTGCTCTTTTTTCTCATTTCAACTTAGCTATCTTTTCCTCCAATTGATACCCTGTAATTATTAAATTCGCACACCATATTAGGAACACATCAATGTTCAACGTTTTATACAATATAAAAAAGCACGTGTACATCAAAAATTTACTAGTTTGTAAATGTGTATAACGAGATTAAAGTTAGCTATTTTGTTTAGTATTAAGCCCAATATAACATATATTCTACATTGTGATCCAGTTTTATACAGTTAGTTACCAGTAGAAACCACAAACCAAACCGTTATAATATATATTCAACTTAAAAAAACTACCATTCAATAATACAAAAACTAAATTATAATATATATGAAAAATCTAAAAGATCAACCAGCAAACGCACGTCGTGAAGTTGAAGCGACTCATAGAAAGTGCACCTAAAAAGCACAGTAAAACAAAAGAACCATGTGTCATTTTACTAATATTGAACCTAATGATGGGAGATCTAATATTTAAGGTTTAGTCTTATACAACTTTAAAAACATGCCATGTAAGCTGTCAAATCCTATAAAATCCTATATAACGAATCAATATCAAAAGTAATAGCAAAACCGGTTAATCAAAACTTTTAATATATAAAAAGTCATACTGCATTTTCAAAGAAACCCATCAATTCAAAAAGTTAATAAACAGCAACCTGGAAGCAGGCTAATATTAAGAAACATGATGAGGAAAATATAATTTTAATGTTGCCACTTAGATTAAGTAAAACAAAACATAGCATAGAAATCATAGACATATTACGAATTGGTTGTTGGATAAATTACAAATGTGGAGTCAACCCATACAAATGACAAATGAGAGAAATTACCTATGATTGAGGAGTCCGATTAGGGCTGCATTCTTTTAGTCAGATTGGGGGGAAATCTTATTAGCTCGGTTAAAGCTTTACCTTCATTGCTGATGAGGGATGATTGAGGAGAGAAGAAAGAATGGGCGGTTTAGGGTTTTATCAGGAAAGAATGAGCAGAAATCTTTTTAAAATGGGCTCAATTAATTTGAGCGGTTAAATAATTTTTATTTGGGCGGTCTATCACCTAAAGCCTAATTCACCTAAACAAATCACTATTAATGTTTTTTAATTTTGTACATCCCGATTGACTTTTATCCTTTCGAATCAAAATATTCAAATTAATCTAGATATTGAATCAAAATTCAAAATATTTGAAAAAGTAGAATACACAAAATCAACACAAAATATTCGTTTGATTTTTATACTTTTGTTTTAGTTTATTATTATTGTTTTGAATCTACGTTCACCTGAATTAAAAATATTCCATTTTAACTGTACGTTTTAACTAGTAGAATGTAGGGTGCAAACGACCCGAACTACTCACGAGCAACTCAAGATTGGCTCGTGAAAATCTCGACCAAGTCGAGCTTAAACAAGCCAGAGCTTAAGCCTAAAAGTTAGCTCTTCAAGCCCGAGCTTCGCTTATCAATCTCAAGCCAGCTCCCGAGCCTGTCATTTATACAACTATCAAAAAACAACTAAATAATATATATTATGTAACATAGAAAAATATAATTGAAATATATATATATATATAATTAATAACTATAAATAAGTCAAGCTCGAGCAAGAAATATTACTCATGAGCCGAGCTCAAGCTTTAGCAATACAGAACGGAAGAAGCCGATATTAAGCTCGAGCTCTGTGTAAGTTAAACAAATCGAGCTCGAGCCTATTAGGTATTAATAAAGATCCAAAGGTATCTAAATTAGGTATTAAGCCCGTCGTGTTGTCACATTGTAGCGACGCGAATTCGTTCAGTAACCGTTGGGTTTGTAACGATAATGACAATAAACCAAAAAAAGTAAAAAGAAAAGCCGTACCAAGTAGTGTCTACTAGCCGAATACATGTCGTCACCGTACACAAACTCTATTGGTATTGATGATGTTGCATAAATAAGTAGCCTCAAAAGAGTAACCTAAAACTAAATCAAAAAATAGATTTGCCAATGCCTAAATACAACAAATTATATATTTAAAAAACACCAATTCTAACATGTTTGTATTAAAATATAATACAAATTAATGAAAAAATTCACGACGAATCCACAAAAGAACAAACAACCCAGTGCGTTACAGCGGAGAACTGACGTGAATTTTGTCGATATCGATAGTATCAACAATAAATTGTAAACATAAATGAGTAAGCCCAAAAAGTAACATATGAAAAATTTAAAACAAAAGTAAAACCCCGAACATTGCGACGACGAACCAACGTGAATTCAGCCGGTATCGATAATATATGCACTAAAGTTTATATTATGAGGTTTTAAATATTTATTTTCTGATTTTGCTACAAATATTGCTACCAATTTTCTGAAATCATTTATATGATACGTGTTTTCTCAAGCTTGCTACGGATTTTGCTACCGGTATTATGATTTCATTTCTATAATACATATTTTCTCAAGTTTTCTATAGATTCTGTTACCAATTTTATGCAGTCTTTTTTATAATACTTATTTCTCATATTTGCTATTAGCTTTACTACCTACCATTGTTTAAATTAGTAATAATTTTGTTTTATTTCCTATCATTTTTTATGTTAATATTTTTTAAATATTTTTCTTTTCTCAAGTTTGCTACGAATTTTACTAAACTTTATGTTATGAAGTTTTAAATATTATTTTTCTTTATTTTGCTACGGATTTTTGCTACCAGTTTTTATGGAATCATTTTTATGATATTTATTTTCTCAAATTTGCTATGGATTTTGCTACCAATTTTAGGATTTCATTTTTATAATATTTATTTTCTCAAGTTTGCAACGAATTTTGCTACCGATTTTATGAACTCATTTTTATAATACTTACTTTCTCAAGTTTGCTACGGATTTTGCTACCGATTTTATAAAGTCATTTTCATAATACTTAGTTTCTCAAGTTTACCACGGATTTTGCTACGAAATTTTTCTTGCAACGGAACATTCGTAGCAAAAACGTAGAAAAATGTGTCCATAGCTAATCCGTAGCTAATTCGTAGCAAAAATTGCTACCGATTTTTTACGTAGCAAAAATCGGTGGCAAATACCTCTTTATGTAGTAGTGCATATTCTCCGATGCCCTCCTATTTTCCGATCTCCTATCTCTCACATCCTACCACCCACTCATCGCTTCCCTCATTGATTATAAACCTACAATGCTGATACCACCGCCGATAAAACAAAACAATCCGCTTCTGATGAAATTTGGGATCATCTTGATGCCGTAGTCCTTCAATGGATATATGGCACCATCTCCAACGACCTTCTCCAAACAATGTTTAAACCAAACGCCATTGCTGACATAGCATGGACCACACTTGCAAAACTTTTTCAAGATAACAAAAGGTCCAGAAGAAGTATTTATCTCACTCAAAAACTCAATAACACCAGGCTTGATAATTTTGACAGTATGACTAAATATTGTTAGGGAGTTATTGTATATGTATACAAATACATTGAGTATTCTATTCTAATATTAGATTTACAATGATCTCTCCTAATAATGTGGAGATTTAATACCAAATTATATGATACGTTGTTATATTTTTATAGCGATCCAGTAATGATTATTAGGGCGCTGAAAAAGTTGTGACACCTTAACAACCACATAGAATAATATGGGTGGACCAAAGTGGGGAAGCTTATATTGGGTCACGCCCCCCCCCCCCCCTCCACACACACACCCACCTTTATTCGTTTCCTCAGTAGTGTAAATGCATGCGTTTTTTTTCCTAAAACTCGTTCAATTTAAGGGTCCAACTAGTGAAAACACCTACTCGCATAGTCTCCAATCATCACCTTGGTGCTTCTGAGACAAAATATCGGAGCATGAATCGAACTTGGGTCATAAGGAACACCAATTATCTCCCTAACCACTCCACCACTAGCTTGTTGACGGGGAAACAATAGTTAGATTTATATTATACTATTAGAAGGAAAAAAAAATTAGCCAATTAACTAAGTTTAAAAAAAATATTTTTAAATCTATTATAGCAATAGCATACTGATATGGGTTAAATTATATATAAATATTATAACTATTTGTCACACTTTTGAGTGGCTTTAAAGTTGTTTTTTATAAAAAAATTCGTCTAATTGGTTCATATTTGGTTTTGAAAGAGTTGAAGTGACAACGAGCTAAAATGGAGTATTTATACTAAACTTGAGACCAACGAGTGAATAGTCGAAATAGATTTATTATTATTATTACACTCTTTAATTTAATAGTAACTTTAATTAATTGTAATAATGAAGGTGATAAGATTTGATATAACCAAACTATATAATGTTCATTTGTTATGGAAGGGAATAAATTGATGGTGTGCACTCATTGGAATAAATCGAGTCAAGGTCACAAGATGCCAACTAAAACAAATATGGTGGAGGCCCACATGTTACGTAAAGAGTGGAAACAAGAAACAATTTTTTTACTGGTATGGACTAGGAACATCTTTTGAATGGTCTGGGTTGAAAGAAAAATTAAACAAAGATTTAATAATACAATAGAATGGGCTTTATTGGGGTCAGAAAAAAAAGGATTTAAGCAATATATTATATTTATGAAGTCTTTTAAAACCTACGACTCAATTAGGGGGAGGCCGCCCCTAGAAGCTAGTACGAGAGTTCAAAAGCCCGAAAAGAAAGAAAAAGGAAGAAGCAGGCTAGCAGCTCAATCATATTTATTTCTTTTACGATGAATCGCAATAAATATATTATCTTTGTCTCATTCGTAGTTATGATTGGCTAAATTTTTATACTGCCTGGGTTTGGATGATTACTTTGTAGACTCGTTATATTTTTGGTATTGGATTTATTATTGATTGGTTCATGCTTTGGTAAAGTTTTTATTTTATTTGGTTATGATGCTTATGCGTATTTGGTATTAATTTATGATCATTTTATTGTTTCATATTTGTCTTTGTGAACGTCTTTCATGTATGGATGCATATTAGGTTGTTTACTGTGTGTTTACAACTAGTTTATGGTATATTGTTAACTTATTCCATAAGAGCGGTAATTGAGAGTTTAGAGATACCTTATATTCTGTCACTTGAGAGACCAAGAGGTAATTAAGTGTCGTTTATTTTGGTCTTTTGCTGGTTTGAGTAGTGATTTAACGGGATTGAGTTACACTAGATTCCTTTAGATTCTTACAGATCCGAATTATAACCGAATTTAATATAAGAATACCCCTTTATGCCTTTGGGTGTTTTTTGATTAGAGAGACCGGGAGGTAATTTAGTCTTTGGGTACCTTAGCATAGTTGGGTAAAGTGAGACCGGGAGGTGATCCAAACCATTAAACCGTTGAGCTTTACATGATATTTAGGGTTCTTAGGTATTGTTGGTGAGACCGGGAGGTGATCTAGCATACTTTAGTTATTCCTTAAGTTTCATATTTTTTAAGAATACGGTACCAATCATAAATTCAATTCCGAGAGTTTATGAGTTGACTAGTAGGATTCATTGCCTAGGTAGTTGTTTCCCCTATATGAGTTCTAAACCGATTTGCCCGTGTCTAGTTTAGAGTAAGTACTATTTATTTTATATTTAATAATTAAAAATGACAAAAATCAATTTATTTAAGTTATTAGTTAGAGTCTAGTTTAGGTGTCGCTAGTGTCCTGTGGGTTCAATATCCGGACTTCATTTGGCTTTACTACAGTTGATAGGTACACTTTCCTGTCTAGTGGTCTAGCATTAGGATAGTCTAGATTTATAAATTTAAAACTAGAGTGTCTAGGTTAGGTTAAGTTTATATAGACCGCGTTGCCGGGGATACTTAGGCAATAGCGAAAATAGCGTTGATTGAACTTAATTGATTAATTGGTCTTTTGTGTCTTGAGTTGTGGTGTGTCTTGTGAGTTTGTGTCTTTGATTTAGCGCATCTAGTCGTCTTTAGGATAATTTAGTTTGTGTTTTATTTCATTGAGTCTAGTTAACATGTTTGATAGATCGAGTTAGTTTAGGAGTATTTTATTTCGAAGATGTTGGAAAGAGATGATGTTGGAAAGAACCGAACAAGAGGAACGTGAAAGACTCCAAAATAGTGAGGCAATGGAAGCCAGGCTTGATAAGTTGATTGAAAGAGAAAGAATCCGTAAAATAGAGGAATTAGAAGCCAGGATCAATAGGTTGTTAGAATTAGAAAGATATCGTAAGATAGAGGAACTCAAAGCTAGGTTAGATGAGATAAGTGCTGGATGTCAAATTGAGAGTTTTTCTTACAAGGAGCAGGAATCCATTTATGAAACAGATGATGACTTCTGGAATGATGATGATGAGGGCATGATAGAAGAAATGGAGTTAGGGCTACTTGATTACACGAATCCGAGTGAAGATGTCGTTGTGGAGTCACTTGACAAGATGGAAGATGATGAAGAGAAGGAGCACGCACCATCTTGGGAGGATGAGTTTGGTGATGAATTGGTGGGTTTACCTGTTTTTGATGAACATGAAGAATTTGACCCTGTTGGCGATCTTATCTATTTAGAAACCCTAATTATGTGGAAGCCAACAATGGAGATCAAAACGTCAACAGGGGAAGAAAAAGAAGAAGAAGTGGCAATAGAGGAGGATCTTAATATGGTGGTAGTTGAGTTGCCACATCATATGATGGTTAGCAGGTATGTGGATGAGCAAGATAGTAGATCGCCACCGAAATCGACAAAGCCACAGAAGAGGGTGAGAAAATACTTGGATCAGCACATTTTGAGGGTTCAAAAATGGTTCAACTAAAATTATATGAAAACACTAAAATTCAAGAATAACCATTTTCCTCACTATATGCCACGTATTAGGTTTGGTCCAGGTAAGTATAAGTATTGGTGGTCCGACCCGTTTGAATGTTTTAAAATTCTTTTTAGTTTCACTATGTGTAACCTGATTAAATATGTTGGGCGGGTGGAACTAGACGGGTTAGACCTGGGTTGGATAAAAGAAAAGTCCCCTGATAGAGATTTCAGGAGCGAGTCTGGCTGAAGACTCTTCTGTAAAGTTAGCGCTTCCCGGGAGGCAACCCGGTAGAATGTTTTTGCTTTACTTTTATTTTTGTTTTTGGGTTTTTCTTGTTTTCTTATGCTGGCTGTTTCTTGGTTTGCTTTCAGGTTGCTCTGGATGATATTGGAGGTTGATGATACATGGTTTGATTCAAGTGTGGGGAGGCTATTTGCTTATTGATTGCCGCTTTCGTTCGTAAGTGACAGCTTGATAGAGAGCACTGGAGTGTGAGGCTTTCGTTCGAATTATAGGGCACGTGACAACTCACGAGGCAATATGTCATATTTACCAGGGGAGTCTGTTCCATTTTACTTTTTTTTCAATTTTGCTTTATTTTTATTTTATTTTTTTGTATTTTTCTGTCTCATTGAGGATAATGTGACATTTAAGTGTGTGGATGGGAAACTGACGTTTTTATATTACAAAAAAAAAATCAAAAATTTTTAAAAGTATAATAAAAAAAAGTTTAAAGAAAAATACAAAAAAATATTTGAAAATTTTCCCGATTTTTATTGAAAATTTTTGCAAATAATGGAAAATGATAAAAAAAATTGAGATTGGTTTTTTAAAACTACTATTATATATGAGATTAATAAAGGTAACACACTAAACTTGGGATGTGTCAGTAGGCCCAACTAGCTTTGAAAGGTTTCACTAGAATATTATTAATATACCTAATAGATCATAAACCTTGTGGGTTCTCATCTTGAGGGGGGTAGTGAAGCTGAAAATTCAATAAGACATAGGGAGTATTACCGTAATCCGACTATCTTGAAGTGGTGAGAATTAAATGCACTTAAACTAGCACACCACTCTATTTTATGAAAGTAAATAACGAGTGTGGCGCCCGCCATGTCCATTTTTTATACGAGTTTTAGTCATTAGTTATATTTTTTAGGATAAAGATGCCTAAGAGCACCAAAAAAGGAAAAAAAAAGAAAAAAAAAGTATGTTTTGAAAGTGTGTTTCAAAAAGTTGGTCCGAAAAGCAAATGAATGAGAAAAGTTATGTATTGTAAAATGCCAAAGAAGCATTCTCAAAAATAGAAAAAGAGGCCAAAGTGCACATAATAGACGGGACTGAGAGTTTACGTGTTACTAAGGGGATAATGACTCTGATGATACACTATTGGGACTCAAGGTTTTTAGTCGATAAATATTTTCTTAGGGAATATGTAGGACAAAGTCCAATAATATTTAGGGTATGCTCGTACGACCTCAATTGACCATATTTCCATCTAAGTGTATTTTCTTCTTACCATTAAAGGGTATTTAGCTTACGGTGATAGGTTGAACTAATCTGTTTCAAGCCGACTTAAATTGTCTTGAATATGCTTGAGATGTGGGTAAGAGAATTGATGTGTAGAAAAACATACTTACTTTCCTTATGATTTTATCATGGTTTTTATGCTTAATTGTTTATTTTATGAAAGTATTGGGGGTTAAGTGCAATAATTTACAAAGTTTAAATGTTAATTGTAGGTTTATGAAAGATGGTGAAAAAAGAGTTAAGTTGGAAGACTTTAGGGGCCTTTTTGGTCAAGTTTCAAAGCTACAACTCAAGGCCCGACCCAAGCCCACAAGTTAGAAGCCTTACATGATATTATATTAAGCTAATTAACTTAGTTTTCAGCCATTAAACAGCCCATCAATCCCGAAATCAACCCCCAACTAGTAAAAAAATAACCCTAAAAGCTCCCATTCAAGAGGAAAAATTCGTTTTTTGCAATTCTTGAGCCAAGGGAAGAAGAAGGAGGCTAAGGACAGTTGTGTACAGCAGCTACGGGTCATATACATTCATAATATCAGCCATATAACCCTAAGTAATCATCCATAAACTTTGTCCTTTGTTCAAGAACCCTAACTTGTTAAGTTTAAGCTTTTTGTTGGATTGTTTTGCAAGTAATTTGAAGTTTGACTTGTGTTTGATTATTCTTGATCATTGAATGAGTTTTATTATGTTTTGGTTGAGTTATTTGATGTTTATCTTAACTATATGCTGCTGTCCAAAATCAATGTTAGGCTAAACTAGTTAGTTCTACTTAGGTTAGATGATTGTTGTTAGGTTTTAGTAAGTAGTTTGGATTGTTGATGATCATGGCTTAAATTGTTAATGTAAAGTTTGGTTTAACATTGAATTAGGTTGTGTTTAGTGGCTGTGAATTTGTTAATTACACTTATAAACCTCTTGCTTTAATTAATTGAATGAGTTTTGATTGATTGTTGCTTGTTAGGACTCTTTACTTAGTGTTTAGGGTTTGTTTGCGGGTTGATCAACCGTAAGGTTTAAGTGAGTGTTTTAATTGAATATCATCAGCGGGTAGACACCTTCCTTGAGACCGAGAGGTGATAGGAAGTAAACTCGTCTCATAGCTTTTACTTGTTAGGATTAGGATCGCGCGAGAGCGGGTTCGGTTCTTGTCGGGTTTGGGTTTGTGAGCGATTAGTTGACCTAGTTTAAGTTAAACTGAATTGTTCCTCTATCCTTAGTTGCGTAGTATTCGTCTCCATTAGGGTAGTGTGTCGGTGAGACCGAGAGGAGAGTCGGCATTAGAGCACGTTAACAATTCGGCACCCGGTTTGTTCTTAAAATCAACTAAGTGTAGGTTAGGGCTTGTTAGTGAGACCGAGAGGTAATCTAGCTTCCTGAGTGAACCTTAGTTGTTTCATTCTTTAGGAACCGGTGCCATGAGATTCTACAATCCAATAGCTTACTATACCTTCAATATGATTCTTACCTAGGTAGACGTTTTCTCCGATTGCAGTAAAGTTTCCAAGTTTCGTCAAGAGTTTCATTTAATTAATTTAAGTTTAGTTAATTAATTTAGTTAAATTAAGTTAGGTTAAGTAGTTAATTATATTAAAAATCATTTAAATATTATTAGGTGAGTCTTGGTTAGGGTTAAGTATCATATACGTTTTCAAGTGTCCCTGTGTTCGATACTCAGACTTCCTTAGGTCTATACTGTTAGTGATCGGTACACTTGCCGGTTGTGTGTGGATTCGTTAGGATTTTCGTTTAATAAATTTAAAGCTTAGTTGTGAGTCATTTAGAAAGAGCATCATTATACACACATCAAGTTTTTGGCGCCGTTGCCGGGGACACGATTTGAGGCGTATTAAGAACGACTCGAGTTAGGACTTGCCTTGTTTACTACTTGTTTTTCTTATTTGTTTTGTTTGTTAGTTTAAAATAGTTTAGCTAATTATAGTTTCTTTTATTTATTTTAATAGTTGTATGCGACGTACTCGATCTCTAGGACCACCAGAAATTGAAGGATTTCCTGAACCAGAGAGAGAGCTTTTTGAGAGACGTCGTACAAAACCGTCTTCCAGTTTATCTACATCCGTCGGTAATACGTTCTCTTCTCCTACTTTTTCTGAACCCGTCATTAGGGATAGAATTATGAGCGACGCGAATCCACCACCGAGGAGGACAGTTGCAGACCGGGCCCGTCCGGTCGATGCTGGCGCGAGATCCAGCATTGCTCCACCAGCTATAGGAGTTCAAACGACTTGGCAGATTCCATCTAATGTTCTGAACACGATTGCTCATTCTGCTCAATTTCACGGGTTACTCCATGAGAACCCACATGCTCATATCACTCGCATCACACGAATATGCGACAAGTTTCATCTTGCCGGCGTATCCGAAGACGCCATCAAACTCCGAATATTTCCGTTCTCACTCGTGGATCATGCGAGTCTGTGGCTTGAGTCCCTCCCACAGGGATCCATTGCTACTTGGGCTGCCATGCAGACCCAATTTCTTGAAAAATACGATCCTCCGGCTAAGGCCGCTCGTTTGCGTAACCAAATTCATTCTTTCCAGATGGAGGACACCGAGAGCTTCTACGAGGCGTGGGAAAGGTTCAAAAATCTACTTGCGTTATGTCCAAACCACGGCCTACAAGACTGGGCGGTTGTTGAGAAGTTCTACAACGGAGTAACGTACGCAACTCAAAGTATGCTCGACACAGCTGCAGGAGGTAACCTACTGACAACGAAGGATACGGATGAGTGCATTGCCTTGTTTAACGGTTTAGCCATGAGTGGATACCAGCGACCACCAGTTAAGAGTACCAAAACCGTCGATTCCCTATCACGCGGCATGCATTCGGTCGACACGAGCACCGCACTTGCGGCACAAGTTGAAGCGTTAGCAAAGATCGTGAAGGACTTGCAGGTGAAAAGTAAGTTATGCGAGATCTGTAGAGGGGGACATGATACTGTTCAGTGCCCCGTAGGTTTCCAGGAGGAGGCAGTCGACTTCGTTAATAATCCAAACCGAAATCAACATTCTTTCAATTCTTATAATTCGGGGTGGAGAGGTAACCAAAATTCCAACTGGAGGAACGGAAATCAGTCCGGCTTCCAGCAACGTCAGAGCCTATTCCAGGATTCCGGTGAGGGAACGAGTAGTGGGGAGAAGAAGCCCACGTTAGAGGAGATGATAGCACAGCAGACACAGATGTTGTCGCAACTCATGACTCGAGAGGACTCCCGTCACAAAGAAACTCAAGAGAAATTCCGGGAGCACGAGTCATTCATGAGAAATCAAGGAGCGTCAATTCAAAATCTTGAGCGTCAGATAGAAGAGATAGCAAGTCGTCTAAATGAGAGGTCGCCAGGTACACTTCCAAGTAACACTGAACAAAATCCGAAGGCGTTCGCGAAGGCTGTGACGACAAGGAGCGGTGCAGGGGCACGTAGGGAACCCGTGATTCAAGAGGCAACGAGAGGAGTCGTTAACGAGCCTGCGGTAGATGTAGAGGAGCAGGTAGACGAGGAGATTCAGTTGGAGTCTCCACTGGACAAGGAGCATCAGAGGCACAGCCCCAGAAGTTTAGCACAGGCCGAGAACCAACCATTACCCAGCACACCACCGAGAGTCTACAAACCTAGACTCCCATATCCCGGGAGAGTCCGTAGGGATAGAGACGAGGAGCAGAACTCCAAATTTCTTGATCTTCTGAAGCAACTTCATCTTAATATTCCTTTCCTTGAGGCACTTACGCAAATGCCCAAATACGCAAAGTTTCTTATGGATATTCTTTCGAACAAAGAGAAGTTAGCCGAAGTCTCTTCCATTCCTCTGAGTACTGGTTGCTCTGCAGTCTTGCAGAGAAAGTTACCAGAAAAGATGTCCGATCCTGGGAGTTTCACAATTCCCTACATCTTGAGTGATAATACGGTCGTCCTTGCGCTGGCAGATCTTGGTGCCAGTATTAATCTCATGCCGTATTCCGTGTATCGCAAGTTGGGTCTAGGCGAACCGAGGCCTACCCGTATGAGTATCCAGCTTGCTGATCGTTCTGTGAAATACCCCCGAGGGGTGGTCGAGAACATGCTTGTTCGTGTCGACAAGTTCATCTTCCCGGTGGACTTTGTCATCCTGGACATGAACGATGACGATAGTGTCCCACTCATCTTGGGCCGACCATTCCTTGCCACTGCACAGGCATTGGTCGATGTCTGCGAGGGTAAATTAATCTTAAGAGTTGGGGATGAGAACGTCACCTTTGACGTTCGACAGTCACTGAAACACCCCAAGTCTGCTGATGACTCCTTATACTTCATTGATACCATCATGGAGCATGTTGGGGAGTTTCTCAGCGAAATATGTGGAGGATCTGCCTCCGACACCCAGATTCTTGATAGGGAGATTCCGGAGATTGAAATGGTTGCCGTAACCAATCAGTCCTTAAATGACGACACCGAGTCGCATACCCCTGAATCTGGCGTGTCTGCTGAGATCGTACGAGACGATCCGATGGACCGACCTTCGGTCGAGAGTCCTCCTCTTTCCTTAGAGCTTACGGATTTACCTTCCCATCTTGAGTATGCATTTTTAGATGAAGAGAGGAAGCTTCCGGTTATCATTGCATCTGCGTTGACCGAGGTCGAGAAGGAGAAGTTGTTGAGGGTGCTACGAGAGCACAAGGAGGCTATTGCTTGGAAGATTATCGACATAAAGGGTATCAACCCTTCGTTTTGCACTCATAAAATCCTCATGGAGGAAAATTTCAAAACTGTCGTCCAGCCGCAATGGCGGCGTAATCCGAAAATGCAAGAGGTCGTAAAGAAGGAGATCATTAAACTCCTTGATGCGGGGATCATTTTCCCCATTTCTGATAGTGCTTGGGTGAGTCCAGTCCAAGTGGTTCCTATAAAGGGTGGCATGACTGTCGTCACCAACGAGAGGAACGAGCTTATTCCCACGAGGACTGTGACGGGATGGCGAGTCTGCATCGACTATCGCCGATTGAATGATGCCACCAGGAAAGACCACTTTCCTCTCCCATTCATTGATCAGATGTTAGAGCGTTTAGCAGGTCAGCCGTACTACTGCTTCCTAGATGGTTTCTCCGGGTACTTCCAGGTTCCGATAGCTCCCGACGACCAGGAGAAAACCACTTTCACCTGCCCTTACGGAGCGTTTGCTTACAAACGTATGCCGTTCGGACTTTGTAACGCTCCGGCCACATTCCAGAGGTGTATGGTGGCCATTTTCCATGATATGATCGAGGACTCCATGGAGGTGTTCATGGACGATTTTTCCGTATTTGGGAGTTCCTTCGATCATTGTTTTTCAAATCTCGATAGGATGATGTCCCGCTGCGTTGACACCAACCTAGTCCTTAATTGGGAGAAATGTCATTTCATGGTTCGCGAGGGCATTGTTCTAGGTCATCGGATCTCAAGTGCGGGGATAGAGGTTGACCGGGCAAAGGTCGAGACCATTTCTAATCTTCCCCCGCCTACTTCTGTTAGATCAATTCGTAGCTTTCTAGGTCATGTCGGGTTCTACCGCCGGTTCATCAAAGATTTTTCTAAAATCGCGAGACCCATGACCAAACTTTTGGAGAAGGATGCTCCATTTTTTTTTCTGAGCAGTGTATCAAGGCGTTTGATCTTCTAAAAGACAAACTCGTTAACGCCCCAATCATGGTTGCTCCCGACTGGTCGTTACCATTCGAGTTGATGTGTGACGCGAGCGACTTCGCAGTCGGAGCGGTTCTTGGACAACGGAAGGATAAGCATTTCCATCCGATCTACTATGTGAGCGTGACCTTAAATGGCACACATGAAAGCTATACCACCACCGAAAAAGAGCTTTTAGCTGTGGTGTTCGCTTTTCGACAAATTTAGGTGCTATCTGGTTTTGTCCAAAACGATTGTTTATACATATCATGCCGCTATTAGATATTTTTTCAGCAAGCAGGATGCTAAGCCTCGTCTTATCCGATGGATCCTGTTGCTTCAAGAGTTCGATATAGAGATCCGTGATAAAAAGGGGGCCGAGAATGTGGCGGCTGATCATCTTTCACGTCTAGAGGGAGTTGATTTAGGAGATTCGGGAGTTAGGATCGACGATCGTTTTCCGACGGAGAGTCTGATGTTTGTTACTGCACAAGAGGAAGGTTTTCCATGGTTTGCTGATTTCGCGAACTATCTTGCTGACGGATACCTCCCAAAGATGCCTTACCAGCAAAAGAAGAAATTCTTTGCTGACATCAAATTTTACCTTTGGGACTATCCATATCTTTTTCGCATTGGTGCCGATCAGCTTATTAGATGGTGTGTAGATGTCAAGGAAGGATGGAAAATTTTGAGCCATTGTCATGTGGGACTGACTGGAGGTCACCACGGTGTGAATTCTACGGCAAAGAAAGTCTTTGATTCTGGTTTTTACTGGCCGTCTATCTTTAAGGATGCTCATCTGTTTTTTAAGAGTTGTGATCGTTGCCAGCGTGTCGGCAACATTTCTTCGCGAAACGAAATTCCCCAGAATGCCATTCAAGTTTGTGAGGTTTTTGATATTTGGGGTATTGATTTCATGGGACCGTTTCCATCTTCGCGTGGAAACAAATACATACTCATGGCCGTCGATTACGTGTCTAAGTGGGTTGAGGCCAAAGCTCTACCCACCAATGATGCCCGAGTGGTAGTCCATTTTCTAAAAAGTCTATTTGCTCGTTTCGGAGTCCCGAAAGCCTTGATCAGTGATCGAGGTACTCACTTTTGCAACTCGCAGATGGATAAGGCGTTGAAGCGTTATGGGGTCACCCATCGGCCTGCGACCGCCTACCACCCACAGACTAGTGGGCAAGTAGAAGTGAGTAATCGGGGAATCAAACGTATTCTCGAGAAAACGGTTGGTTCAAATCGTCGGGATTGGTCCGACAAATTAGATGACGCTCTGTGTGCCTTCCGTACAGCCTACAAGACTTCGACTGGTTCCACACCATTTCGGATGATTTATGGGAAGGCCTGTCATCTTCCTGTTGAATTGGAACACCGAGCGTCATGGGCCCTTCAAAGGGTTAATCTTGATTTACCCGCCTCAGAGGGTAATCGTTTCCATTAATTACACGAATTAGAGGAGCTCCGGGATCACGCATATGCACAATCATTTAGGTATAAGGAGCATGCGAAGGAACTGCATGACAGGAAATTGAAGGGTAATAAGCAGTTCAAGTGTGGGGATAAGGTTTTACTGTATAACACACGGTTGAGGTTATTCCCGGGAAAGTTGAAATCCCGATGGTCGGGACCGTTCACGGTCACTGAGGTTTTCCCGTATGGCACGATTGAGATACAAGATCGAAGCGGGAAGTTTAAGGTGAACGACCATAGATTGAAGCACTACATAGGAGAGCCGATAACTGATCAGACAGTCGAGGTGTTCTACCTTGACTCATTCACCGAGGAATAGGCGTGATGGATGCATCACTCGGGAGACAGCCGAGTTGTAGAGTTTGTATTATGATTCTCTTTATTATCTGTTTTTATTTGTTTTATTTTTATTTATCTTTATAAAAACATAAAAAAAAAATTCAAAAACACAAAAATATGTTTATTTCTTATGTTTTTGTTTTCTGTTTTGTACGCCGCTACATGCGAGCGAGTTTGAGTTATTGCAGGTATTATTATGCGCATGGTAGCTCTGATGGCATTTTTGAACTGGTTCACCCGAGTTTGCGGCCGCGAATGAAATGCTATACGGTCGTTCGATTCATACACAGCTGATGAAGAATCTGCATCTAAACCAGGGGAGTAACCCGTTCTCTGTTTTACTTTTTGCTTTAAGTTTTAATTTTATTTTTCAGTTTTTATTTTATTTTATTTCTTTTCCTTGTTCTCGTCGATGACGATTTCGTTCTAAGTGTGGGGATGGGAATTTATGTTACTTAGTTGTAGAAAAAAAAATTCAAATATAAAAAGTTTTCACTTGTTTTTTGTTTTTTTTCGTTTTCGTACGTTGTTTAAGTTAAAAAAAAAGGAAAAAATGTCCCTTGTTTTAGTTTCTTTTGCGTTAAAGTGGGAGATGATGATATTTATCGGAAATCGGTTTTTTAAACTACTAATAATATGAGATAAATAAAAGAAAACGCACTTAACTTGTGATGTGTCGGTAGGCTCAGCCTTGAAAATGAAAGGGCAAATTTAATAAAACGGTTAAAACGGAAATCTTTTGTGGGTAAAGCGTTTTGTCCGTGGAAAATAAGCAATGAAAGGTCGGGCCATACTCAAGCCTCAAATTTTGGTATGAAAAAGTGGAAATATCATGAGTTGTAAAAAAATTTGAATACGTTATCATATGATGCTTGGGTAGGTTTAACGTTAGAGTATGCCGTGTAGCATGTGATATAAATCTTAAACTGCTAGTTTAGTGTTTTACACCTCATTGGCGTATGGTTTTATAAACTTAAATCCTGTATTGATGGGATGCTTCGGGTCCGGAGACCATGGGTTGTGGATATTTAAAAATAAGCCAAAGAGCAAACCCTTATAAGTCTATAAACATGATCACAAAAGTACAAATACACTACAGACTTGATCATCCACGCTGTTAGCCATGTGGGGTCCCCTTGCTCGCGTCTCATTAACATTAAGAAACGGACCACAAGGGACACGCTACATGTAAGCCCTACAGATGAAATTTTGCATACTCACCTATGGTGATGGTTTCGGGGTATTGCTTGATAACGGGGGTATGTCATGTTGTGGGGAACACTAACTATAAATTAATTGAACCTTAATCGTATCTAATGGATGCTTGGTAGACTTTGATTCTTAAGCTTAGGTGGATAAACAATACCCTTGATCATCTTAACTATTCATAAATATGGAGCAACAAAGTTTTAATTCTGCTAATTTTGAGGTTAAAATCAAGTTGGGGTGGTCTGGTCCGGTAAAAGCTGAAAATAAGCGGGTCTTAATTGTGTAAACCATTAAGTAATATTATTGTCGGATCTTATTTGTCCCGGTAAAGATTAAGGCATGGGTTTAGGTGGACAACAATATCGATGATCGCGGTTTTTGCGTTTTTCTGAGCTTTAAAATCTAACCTATATGTTTGATTTGACTTTGATTTTCCGATTCTAATCCAACTGCAGTCAAATCTTTTTCAGGGACGAAAAAGTCTTAAGTGTGGGGATGTTTGATGTGTAGTAAAACACACATACTTTCCTTATGATTTTATCATGGTTTTTATGCTTAATTGTTTATTTTATGAAAGTATTGGGGGTTAAGTGCAATAATTTACAAAGTTTAAATGTTAATTGTAGGTTTATGAAAGATGGTCAAAAAAGAGTTAAGTTGGAAGACTTTAGGGGCCTTTTTGGTCAAGTTTCAAAGCTACAACTCAAGGCCCGACCCAAGCCCACAAGTTAGAAACCTTACATGTTATTATATTAAGCTAATTAACTTAGTTTTCAGCCATTAAACAGCCCATCAATCCCGAAATCAACCCCCAACTAGTAAAAAAATAACCCTAAAAGCTCCCATTCAAGAGGAAAAATTAGTTTTTTGCAATTCTTGAGCCAAGGGAAGAAGAAGGAGGCTAAGGACAGTTGTGTACAGCAGCTACGGGTCATATACATTCATAATATCAGCCATATAACCCTAAGTAATCATCCATAAACTTTGTCCTTTGTTCAAGAACCCTAACTTGTTAAGTTTAAGCTTTTTGTTGGATTGTTTTGCAAGTAATTTGAAGTTTGACTTGTGTTTGATTATTCTTGATCATTGAATGAGTTTTATTATGTTTTGGTTGAGTTATTTGATGTTTATCTTAACTATATGCTGCTGTCCAAAATCAATGTTAGGCTAAACTAGTTAGTTCTACTTAGGTTAGATGATTGTTGTTAGGTTTTAGTAAGTAGTTTGGATTGTTGATGATCATGGCTTAAATTGTTAATGTAAAGTTTGGTTTAACATTGAATTAGGTTGTGTTTAGTGGCTGTGAATTTGTTAATTACACTTATAAACCTCTTGCTTTAATTAATTGAATGAGTTTTGATTGATTGTTGCTTGTTAGGACTCTTTACTTAGTGTTTAGGGTTTGTTTGCGGGTTGATCAACCGTAAGGTTTAAGTGATTGTTTTAATTGAATATAATCAGCGGGTAGACACCTTCCTTGAGACCGAGAGGTGATAGGAAGTAAACTCGTCTCATAGCTTTTACTTGTTAGGATTAGGATCGCGCGAGAGCGGGTTCGGTTCTTGTCGGGTTTGGGTTTGTGAGCGATTAGTTGACCTAGTTTAAGTTAAACTGAATTGTTCCTCTATCCTTGGTTGCGTAGTATTCGTCTCCATTAGGGTAGTGTGTCGGTGAGACCGAGAGGAGAGTCGGCATTAGAGCACGTTAACAATTCGGCACCCGGTTTGTTCTTAAAATCAACTAAGTGTAGGTTAGGGCTTGTTAGTGAGACCGAGAGGTAATCTAGCTTCCTGAGTGAACCTTAGTTGTTTCATTCTTTAGGAACCGGTGCCATGAGATTCTACAATCCAATAGCTTACTATACCTTCAATATGATTCTTACCTAGGTAGACGTTTTCTCCGATTGCAGTAAAGTTTCCAAGTTTCGTCAAGATTTTCATTTAATTTAAGTTAAGTTTAGTTAATTAATTTAGTTAAAGTAAGTTAGGTTAAGTAGTTAATTATATTAAAAATCATTTAAATATTATTAGGTGAGTCTTGGTTAGGGTTAAGTATCATATACGTTTTCAAGTGTCCTTGTGTTCGATACTCGGACTTCCTTAGGTCTATACTATTAGTGATCGGTACACTTGCCGGTTGTGTGTGGATTCTTTGGATTTTCGTTTAATAATTTTAAAGCTTAGTTGTGAGTCATTTAGAAAGAGCATCATTATACACACATCAAGAATCGGTAGCTCTTTAGGTGTGAGACCCTTAGTTTTATTGATAACACTTGAACTTAATTGTAAAATATGATTGGGTGCTTGATAGGCTAGTGGCTGGGTTCAAGTGGACAACAATATCGGTAATCTTGGATTTTGCGTTTATCTGTGCTTAAAAGATAACCTATATGTTTTCAAGATCAGTTTCGAATTATGATTCCATTGAAAAAGATTTAAGTGTGGGGATATTTGATATGGGCTAAATTATATATAAATATTATAACTATTTCTCACACTTTTGAGTGGCTTTAAAGTTGTTTTTTTTTTATAAAAAATTTCGTCTAATTGGTTCATATTTGGTTTTGAAAGAGTTGAAGTGACAACGAGCTAAAATGGAGTATTTATACTAAACTTGAGACCAACGAGTGTATAGTCGAAATATATTTATTATTATTGTTACACTCTTTAATTTAATAGTAACTTTAATTAATTGTAATAATGAAGGTGATGAGATTTGATATAACCAAACTATATAATGTTCATTTGTTATGGCAAGGAATAAATTGGTGGTGTGCACTCATTGGAATAAATCGAGACAAGGTCACAAGATGCCAACTAAAACAAATATGGTGGAGGCCCACATGTTACGTAAAGAGTGGAAGCAAGAAATAATTTTTTTTACTGGTATGGACTGGGAACATCTTTTGAATGGGCTGGGTTGGAAGAAAATATAAACAAAGAATTAATAATACAACAAAATGGGCTTTATAGGGATCGAAAAAAAAGGATTGAAGCAATATATTATATTTATGAAGTCTTTTAAAACCTACGACTCAATTAGGGGGAGGCCGCCCCTGGAAGCTAGTACGAGAGTTCAAAAGCCAGAAAAGAAATAAAAAGAAAGAAGCAGACTAGTAGCTCAATCATATTTATTTATTTTACGATGAATCACAATAAATATATTATCTTTGTTTCATTCGTAGTTATGATTGGCTAAATTTTTATTCTGCCTGGGTTTGGATGATTACTTTGTAGACTCGTTTTATTTTTGGTTTTGAATTTATTATTGATTGGTTCATGCTTTGGTAAAGTTTTTATTTTATTTTGTTATGATGCTTATGCGTATTTGGTGTTAATTTTGATCAATTTATTGTTTCATATGTGTCTTTGTGAACGTCTTTCATGTATGGATGCATATTAGGTGTAACATCCCAAAATTTCAATAAATAATATTTTATATATTATCTCTTTGATGGACAAGTTTACTTAAGATGGTAAATAAAATAATAATAAAGGATGGAAAGATAAGTAGGCTAATTAAAGGAAGTAATCATGGACCAAAAAAGAAATATGGGCCTTAGGTCCATGGGCTTAAGGGAGTATAAATACCCTCCTTAAACCCTAAATCTTTCCATTTATATCCATCTTATCCACCCTATTCTCCCTACACCTCCAAAACACACCCACATATCACAACTCACGGCCGCAAGGAGAGAAAGAAGAACCGAGACCGAAATCGAGCCTCTCGTTGGTAGATCCTAGATATTCAAGCTAGATACACGATTCAAGTGTATAATCAAACTAGTCGCGACCTACCAAACGTCTATGGTATGTTCTTTACGTTTAAAGGTTACGTTTTTATGAACGGTTAGCCATGAAAAGTGAACATAAACTAGATTGGGTCTAGATAAATCATAAAGTTTCAAACTTGATTATTAAAATGGACGTAAAGGACTCATGGTTGGATACAGTTCATAAAGGAAACCCTAGATCTAGCCTATAACGATTTAAACCTAAAGATGTAAGCTTTATATCTAAAACGGGCTTTGAAAGTAATAAAGATTCAAGCTTTATGCTAAAATGGGTTAATCATGATAGTGGGGTGGTATTGGATGGTTAAACGGTTAAGGAGGGTTGTTATGATGGTTAAAAATTCATGTTAAACGGTTACCTGAGCCTAGATAGGGAGATAAGGTAGAAAAAAAATATGAACTGGAAGCATCAGACCTTGGGTTTTCGGTCAACCAAGGTTTTCGGTCAACCAAGGTTTTCGGTCAACCAAGGTTCTCGGTTAACCAAGGTTCTCGGTTAAACCCGAGTTCTCGGCCAGAACAGGTTTTCGGCCATTAGGGTTCTCTGCTTGGAGTTCTCGGCCATCCCATTCTGTTGGGTTTGGGCCTAAATCCAGTTGGGCCCAGATACCATAATGAATAGTTAGGCTAAACCCATATCTAATATAAAGCAAACTGGCCCATTATCTTAGGCTTAGCAACTAAGCCCAACTTAGAAAATAACTTAAAATGTTAATGAAAAATTTGTTAAGACAGTTAATGAAAAAAAAAATTTTCAAGCTGACCTGGCAGTTTAACCCCAGCCAGGGGCTCTGCCCCTTGGACCCCGCTAGGGGCTGCCGCCCCTAGAACCCCGCTGCCAGGGGCGCTGCCCCCGGACCCCCGTTCGTTGTGGGTTATATAAAGATAGAAATACGATATGAGTAGTAATAGTAAATTGATACATGTAAATATTATATAGTTAGCCGTGCACAACTCAAGAGAGGGATTACGATTAACGGTGAACGTAACCGCATTCAGGTGAGTTTCTAGCCTCCTTTCCTTGTTATGTTTTCGGGGCTGTGTGCATACTCAATGTAAATGTTAATACACTTACCTTAAACGATAAGTGTATGTCTTAATGACGATTGTGATAGTTATGTATGTATGCTTGACAGTACGTGAACGACCTTCGAAACTTTCGGGTATTGCACGTATTGTTAAGACAAGTATAGTGTTGTATGTATGATATGTGTATGTGAATAAGAAAGTATGTACGACTATGATATGTATGGTATAAAATGTATGGATATGACAATAAAAGGTAAGGTAAGGTTAAAGGGTTGCATACCCCCAATAATATATATGCGAAGGTTAAAGGGTTGCATACCCTAATAATATATGCGAAGGATAAAGGGTTGCATACCCTAATATATGCGAAGGAAAAAGGGTTGCATACCCTAATAATATATGCGAAGGATAAAGGGTTGCATACCCTAATAATATATGCGAAGGTTAAAGGGTTGCATACCCTAATAATATATGCGAAGGTTATAGGGTGTAATGCTCTTTAAACGTAAGGTATGGTTATGTAAGTATGAAAGTAATAAAGTATGTACGTATGTATGAAAGTATGAAATAGAAGTAAATTAGTAAAGTAATTATTACGTATCTTCGGATGCATGATTGAAGGTAAGTGAATGTATTGTAGGATGTATGATTAACTAGAACTCACTCAGCGTAGCTGACTTTTAGTATGCACGCAGGCGAGTAGAATGAGACAGCTGGTTTGAGCGGGGATACATGGCAGGAGAATAAGGGTCTGGCATTTGAAGACACAAGTTGTTTTATGTTTAATGTTTTAATATTGAAAGACAAGGGATGATTTAAGACATGTTTATGAATTGACATGTAATGTTATATGAAAGTTTTATATTCCGCGTAAAGTTTTAATTAACCCTGATATTTAGAACTGCGTTTATGAGTAAATCCAACACTAAAGCAGGGCTACCAGTAAAGGGGCCTTACATTAGGTTGTTTACTCTGTGTTTACAACTAGTGTATGGCCATATGCGCTTCGAACGGGTTCGGAGATATTGCATTTACACGGCCATATGCGCTTCGAACGGGTACGGGGATTGAAGGACGGGGACTGTTTGCATCGAGACAGGAGATGGGTTCAGTTATGGATTATTCGGGCCAGGATTGTTTGCGTTGCCTTGTCAGGCATATTGACCGAAATCGATAACATTTTAGTTGTTAAACGGAAACATTTTGGCAGTAGTAGAATTGTGTAAAAAATATGTGATAGAGAAGTAGTAAAATTGTGTAAAAAAATTGAGGTTTGAGTTTGTTTTTATAGTATATTTGTGCTAATATTTAATTTTTATTTTTTTTTAATCTAAACGGCTATATCCTCAACGGATATATTTTTTGTAACATGTGTCATTTCTCGCGTTACACACAAAACACCAGTAAAAAAAATTCCAAAAACACCAAAGGGGGAGAGATGGGGTGCGGTGTGCCTCTGGTGTTATCATCCAAAACGCCGGCACTACGCTTGGTCTAACGTCCGGCTATAATAATTTTTTATTTCTACTCAAAAGTTTGCCACTTTAAATTTGATTTGATATTTGTGTGAAACGATCATGTGATCTGTCTTTATTCGAGTGGTTTGTTTTGTGATTTTTGATTTTAAACCAAAGCTCTAAATGCGACATATATATTAGATTGTATTAGAATTTGATCAACTTATTATTATTATTATTATTATTATTATTATTATTATTATTATTATTATTATGTTTTGTGTTTGTCTATGAGCTCAATTTAATATGGAATCAAACAAAATAACTCAACATTTCGAACGACACGAGTTTTCAATTGCAATCGATATATATTTCTATCATCGCACCCGACATGCTAAGATCCGAACAACGTGAGCCTTGAGTAATAGGTTGGCTTCAATCACTTAACGACGTGTGATTAGACATTAGAAGGAGTGGATGCCCGAATAGTGTAACATCTAGTATTGATACGAACCATTGAAATAAATTATTATTGCACCACAATTGTTACTGATCATAAGCCATAATCAAAATAAGAAATTGCATTGGTGTTGAAATTGGTGTTGAAATTGGTGTTGAAATCTAGGAATTCGCATTACAATTTAATTAAAACATCTTTATAATAAGGAAAAATTTATTTTAATAATCCAAACTATTGACCATTGGCCAATAATAATCTCAACAATCTAACTGTTGACAATCCTAACTTTTAGTTTTGTTACCCACTACAATCCCAGTCTAATAAATCAATAAGTTTTGTTGATTTGGCGTATAACATGAAAATTACATGGGAATGATTTTTTAAAAGATGTGGCATTAGTTTAGATATTGTTTTTATTAAAATAATAAGTTTTGTTGATATTGTTAACTCATTAAGTTTTGTTGATTTGGCGTATGACAATTACATGGCAATGGTTTTTTAAAAGATGTGGCATTAGAATAGATATTTTTGAGTTTTTTTCCAAACTAGTATCAGTGGAAAAATTATTTATCATTTTAATGAGCATTGTGTTTTCCACCTATTTTTTCAGTTTTTACTTTTAGATCAACTTATTAATGCATTTTTATTTCTTCCATTAGTTAATCCTTTATTTATTTCTATTACTTAATTCTTATATATTTTCATTTGGTTAATCCGATAGCTTCCTTCAGGTATTTTTTTAACATTCAACTTTTTCTTACTTTTTCTAAATCATTTTTATTATTATTTTATTTCTTCTCTTATTTGATTTTCTTTTGAGTTAATATATTTTCTTGTCTTTTTCTTTTTTCTTAAAAATATATGTTCATTTTACAAATTTGTTTTTTGGGTTTAGTTCAAATTTGTGTTTTTTAAATATGTTAATTTTATGAATTTATTTTTCGGGTTTAGTTTCGGTACCGTGGAACCTAAGCGATACTAACGTGAATTCCATATGTAACGATTAGGTTCGCTATAGTACCGGTACTAAACCAAAAAAATAAAATTGTAAAATATCACATTTAAAGAAAAAAAATACACCACGGCCGTTGGTAAAACCCAGAATTGCAGCGACTATTCAACCCGAATACGACCAATATCGGTTAAGTTATACGGTATCGGAACTAAACATGAACACTAAATTCGTACAATGAACATATTTAATACAAAAAATAAAACATAAATTGGTACTCGGACGTTGGTAAAACCCATACATTTTGGCTAATATTCAACACAAATTCGATCGGAATTGGTTATGTTCGTTACGATACCAAAATTAAACCCGGAAAATAAAATTCATAGCATGATCAATATATTCTAAAACAAAAGAAAAAAAATGATATATTAAAAAAATCAAATAAGAGAAATGATAAAAAAGAAAGATTTAGAACGAATAAGTAAAGAAAAATAAGAAACAGTTGAATGAGAAATAATATATATATAAAAAGGTATTGTATTTGATTAAATGAAAATATATAAAAAAAATAAAATAAAAATAGATAATAGATGAACTAATAGAAGAAACAGAAATAAAAATGCATTAATAAGTTGATTTAAAAGTAAAAAGTAAAAAAATAGATAAAAAACACTAGTTTGATAAATAGTTTTCAATGAACTCGCCAACCTGTACTCTTCAAAATGGAAACTAAACAAACTCTTGGACAATGGGCGACTTGTGATGTCCCACCACTTTGCATCAATTAAGCTGCCATTGTGAATTCGTTATCATCCACCTATTTCCCATTTTTTGAGGCCTATGGCCATCCCTAAGAATGCATGAGCTTTCATAGACCTTGTGCGAGTAAAAAATACATGTCCTAAGACACACTTTTATATACAAACACACACGCGTGCGCGCGCACACACACATATATATATATGTGTGTGTCATTGAACGTTAAGTGTGATAACATATTAGCATTAAACAAAACAATACTATTGTAGCTAAAGTTTCAAATAATCATCCATATTTAAGTGCATTTATAAACGAATAAACCTAATCAAATAATTTCAACTTTCAAAGCATAAGCTTAGAACAAACTTTGTAATATGACGTGCAAGAAATCAAAGTTTGATTTAGTTTCATCTTTTTAGAGTGCAAAATGAGGGAAAAAACTAAAAAATTATAAATTCAGAATAAAGTTCGTATGTAATGAAACTATGATAATAAATCAAAAAAATATATTATATAAATTTTGTATACTTTTAAAGGTTGTCACATGAAGGCCTGAGTTGTTAATCGGACAATAATAGGTTGTTTGGGCTGTCCATTTTTTACTTGGCCTAATAAAATAAAGTTTTATTTTCAGATTGTTGGATCTAATGTCTGTTTTTAAAAAATGTTGATGAGCCCATGTTGATTTTGGGCCTTATACGTTTGCACAGCCTACGCATGCCCAAATTTTGCCCTGTCGAGGCCTAAAGGATAAAAACCTTCATAAATTTATGAAGTAATTTCATTTTGTGTGACCCAGAATGAAGTCCCACAAGACTACTAAAGACCAAATCAAGCCAAGAGCATTCGTTTTCTCTCTGCAATACTTTGTTAAAGAATGGCTCTATTACCTACCAAAAGTTATATCCTCAATTCTATGTAAAGAAATCATCATAAGTAAACAAGCAAAATGGAAGCTTTACATACTTATTGGAACGGTTTAAAAAGTTACTTGATCGATGCCCACAACATGCATATCTAAGCACTATTTCCTTCAATAGCGCATAATGGAGACTTGTTGGGTAAATGCCTCA